>NW_001889886.1:179103-189043 GCF_000143565.1 Laccaria bicolor S238N-H82
CCAAACCCACTTTCCACAGCCAGCTCGGCTCATAAAAGGTGCCGGTCCAACGTTCAATCCGGTGGAAAGGGTCCCTGCAGTGGGATGTTCGGCAACATTCTGCACAATATGCCGTGCCGGCAAAGCAATCGAGACATCGCCAATTTGCCTCCTTCTTGCAAGAGATACAAAACCGCTTTGACGCTTTCCTATCCAAAAATTCGTGGAGGTATAGATTCACTCAAATGTCAGACTTGACTTTGCGTCGGTCATTCCAGGTTGACTACGCGTCGCCTGCTTTCTATCTCGTAGAACGTGGCTTGTATCTGAGTAACAAATACTACATTTTGAACCGTTTTGGGCAGACAATGGGCGAGTGGCCATAGTTCCGCGTGATGTGGCTAGCAGATGTGGGCCACCCTCCTGTGTCGACTGCCGCTCATGAAGTTTCCGATCTCTTCCATCCGCATTTGCCTCCTCTTCCGACTTCGTGAACTTTCCAATCCCTTTCCATTCACATTTGCCTCCTCTTCCAACCTCTTCCCGACATGCGACCTCGCATCCCAAAAAATTTCACTCCATCCTCGAGCCCATTATCTTACACCCCGATAAGCGGCAAAGCTGTCCACTACCTCTCCAGGCCAAGTGGAATTCGTCCACTGGTCCTCCTACCAGACGAGAGAACGTTTAGCCAGCAAAGAAATCTCAAGCCATTGCCAGGACAGGTTGGCTTCGCAGGTGATCGACCCCTCAATAGCTGCTCATCACTCTCCGCGGACGGCTCGCAAACCGCTGATGTCACTGGCGATCTCGATGATCCAAGTGGCATCATGTTCTTTTCGTCTCCTTCCGCCAACATTGCTGCTTCTCCTGTCTCTAATCACCGACGAAAACGTGAAAATCAAACCATTCGTTGGAAATCTGAAGTGATCCCTCGCCTCATTATGCCGTACATGCGGCTCGTTTCTCAGACAGAATCATTTCGCCTGCCGATCCCCGAGGATGCTTTCGCCACCACCCTCACCTGTCAATGTATCACAAGAGCATTAGAGGTTATCGTAGTTCGTTTCTGCGGTATGTGTCTTTCCTGTTAGGCGTTGAGATACTAACAAGTGCGTTCCAGTTCTTGAAAGGTTGAAACTTCAATTTTGCAAATGTCGACCGGCTGCGGTCCAGCTGCTCCAACGCGGATTATTTCCCTCGGCACCATTTGCCCCTTCCCTGGCTGTTGATATTCGAGTTTTAGAATTCGTGTCGCGACTTTTTCTTCATATTTCCCCCAATGCCACTGCATGGTGCAACACGGTTGAAGAATTTCTTCAAAGCCAAGGTTATAAACTTACTACAAAGGTATTTTATTACTTAGATGGCGGGTGAATTTTGGTCTGACTTCAAGTTCAGGACTCCCTTCGACGCCGATTTAGTGAAGCCTTGAGATGGTACAACGGACTTCAAGACGCTACTAACAAACACGTCGACAATGTTCTTTATCATGTCCGGACCATCATTGCCGGTTATAATGATGGGGTTTGCACAAAAACCATTGATTCTCCCGATGACGAATCGACTTCTCGCGCCACACAATCAACTGCTCCTGATAACGAGTCGACTCCTCGGACCACACATTTGCCTGATGCCGATACCGTTGATGACGATCCAGTACCAGAGCCCCTTCTGCCTAGTACCCGACCACCCCCAGTCAGTATGGTTGAAATTGAGGATGAAGATGCATTTACGAATGCTGGACTTTCTCGGCCCTCAACGCCTCTTAACAGCTCAACAGCTCCTCCTTTCACCCCCATTTCCCGGAAGCGACGTCATTCAGAAAACGCTGACGACTTGAAAGCTCCGTTTCCAATGCCAATCCCACGCGACCGCCCCAGTGATTATCTTCGTTCACGGTGCCCTCTATGCTTTGGGGGAGACCCAAATCAGAGGTTTGGAGGTGATGTGTAGGTCGCGTTGGTTCGTATATTTGTCACTTTTTTGACTGATTCAATTACCAGCCCCGATATTGTTGTGTGTCTTGATGCATGCTTCAAGCAAAAAGAAAATGAAGGGCAGTCTGACCCACCTCGTCAGCACCCTCGAAGTGTCTTCTTATCCGACGCCACTGCATCAAAGATGGAAGGATATGTTGAGGGCATTCGTCCGAACAAGGCTAAGAAGGGTGCGAAGCGCCAAAAGCCTGTTGATACTAGTAGGAACCACCCTGATTCGGACGAAGAAGATGGCTATGATGGTGCACTGAAGGTTCCACGATCCGTCTTAGCCGGCTGCGAGAAGAGCTTCACAGCTGCAAATGAAACGCGTGAAAAGGCTAGCACACAGTTTTTTGCCGTCACCGCACTGATGGCTCTTCTCTGCCGCCATGACCGTGTGATATGGGTCGTCAATATGCGATCTGCAGGCGAGAAGCAGCATTATGCTCTGGCGCTCGTTGAGACGCTGTTTCAACACCTGCCCCTCCATTATACAGTCGGGTTACTTTACGATGTTGGCTGTCAGCTACATAAAAGCTGTGTCAACTGGGGTTTTCTTAGTGCATACCTCCACCGCTTGATCTTTGCTATTTCCGTGTTTCATGCGTTCGGACATCAGTGGCCTTGTCAGATCATATACCATCCTCGAAAGTGCAACGGATTTGGACTCTCCGACGGCGAAGGCTGCGAGCGGTTTTGGAATTCTATCAAGAAATTAATTGCTTATCTACGCATGTGTGGGGTAAGTCTTTATTAATCTGGGAAAATATATCATCTCATTAGTATCTTGTATAGTCACATCAACGCGTTTACACTCTCGATCGACAGGTTCAACAAGCAGATAAGGAAACCCTTGGTCGCCTGGCTTTCTGGTTGCTTCGCCGATCTCGTCATTGTCAAGAAAAGCGACACCTTGCTGAAGTGGTGCTCGCAGAATGTGGCGTTCCTGACAGTGTCCTCCGGGATGAATGGTCTGCGCAGGTACAGGCTCAGACCAAACCTCTTCCACGTACGTTCAATGTTAACATGCAACTTCGAGCGTTAATAGTTTTTCCAGGACAGACAAGAAACCAGGGGAAAGATGCAGTCTCTGAAGCCATCCGACTTCGAAAAGCACGTGATATCCTGAGGAAGCGCGTCCAAGACCAAGAAAACATCATATTGGATCCTTTAGCTTCAGACTATCATCTTTGTGATGCAGAATTGCGCCTAGCTGAAGCTAAGAAGGCTTTGAGTTCTGCGGAGTCTCGGGTACACGCTTCCGAGTCGGCGCTTGGTGTTCACGAAAGAACCAAGCTTGGGAAGCTGCTCGGAAGCCCTTTTATTGCAGCGAGGATGAACGCCCGAGCCCTCAAGCTACGCTTGCGTGAAAGGCTGCGCTCCCGGAAGTTTGAACTTGACCGTATCGAACGATCATATCGCAACCATGTCAACGGTATGTCTTTTCAACATTCTGCACCCCGCGTTTACTTAGTACCACAAAACAGAGCGCAAAGTTCACCATCATCTCGAAGATTCCGTGAAGCGTCGTGACCCTAGCATCCAAAAACTCGCTCGTGACTACAACAACTTATGCGATGTAATGCTACGGTTAAAAGCTCAGCGCAAGGCGCCTCCGGGCTCAGTCTGCCCGTCGAAGATTGTCATGAAGGGTCTGTTTGCTCTGGACGTTGACGACGAAATCTGGCAGGATGCCGGATTGGAAGATTCACTTGATGGCGCCACGACCGACCCACCACTGTGGCTTTGCGACGATCTTGTAAGGTCGGGAATTCGTGCGCGATTAGAGCTTGATAGATGCATTGAAGAGGAAGAGTGCATTAAACATGAACGTAAGGTACTACAAATCTGGTATTCAGAGGAGTGGAATGTCACCTGTTCCGCATATGATAACACTGGTACGTTTTGCTATTTGACCCCTTTGTGTAGCTTCTCATCATGTTTTAGATTCACTGGAGTTACGCTATCAACTCCAATTACGAAGGATCCACTTCTCCATGTCCTGTCGATATGGAAGAAGTCCTTACAATCCTTACCTGCTGACACTGTTATTCCAGCCTGGGGCCCAACAGATGACGAGATCACAGCTGCTCGAATCGCCCAAGTCACCTCACGTTTGTATGATGACTACGATGATATGGAGGAGTTCAGACCATCCATCGGGGTCGACGAACTGAATTCGTCAGATGTAGAAAGTCTCGATGAGGATTTGATTGATACTCTTGAGGCTATTGACCTTGCAGATGCTTTCCGTGGGGAGGATTTTGATAGTTAGTCTGATGTTGTCTGCAACTTATTATGTTAGAACTTCCAGTTTCTATTTGTGGGAGTCCACCCTCAGTTCTCTTTTTTCCATGGATGTCTGAGCAAATGCTTTGGGACTCCCATGTTAGATCTTGAGGGACTTCTGGAAGTCCTATGGATATTCAACTGCCTCTCTGGGAGTCCCAGGCAGGCTTTGGGAGTCCAATGATAGTATCCTTGGGAGTCCCATGTTAGATCTTGAGGGACTTTGGAAGTCCTACAGATATTCAACTGCCTCTCTGGGAGTCCCAGGCAGGCTTTGGGAGTCCAATGATAGTATCCTTGGGAGTCCCATGTTAGATCTTGAGGGACTTTGGAAGTCCTATGGATATTCAACTCCCTCTCTGGGAGTCCCAGGCAGGCTTTGGGAGTCCAATGATAGTATCCCTGGGAGTCCCATGTTAGATCTTGAGGGACTTTGGAAGTCCACAACTCCCTCTCTGGGAGTCCCAGGCAGGCTTTGGGACTCCCATGTTAGATTTTGAGGTACTTCAGGAAGTCCTATAGATATTCAACTTCCTCTCTGGGAGTCCCAGGAGATCCATGGTCTTCCCAGCAAAAGGCAATGGGATTCCTGTGCAGATCATGCTGGAAATCCCACAGATGTTCTGATAGCCCTTGCAGATAGATCTCTACATAGGGGTGCTATCCTCAATTGCCTTGGTGGGCCTTCCATCCAACCCTTTAAAAGTTCTACATGATAATTATAAGACTTATTAAGATATGTTACCAGCTGATTTCCTTGATGGAATTCAATCCAGGTGGACACTAACTTTCTCATCCATGTAAATAAATTGGTTTGGTGTCCATATTAATTGAACATTCCAAACCTTCCACTTGATTTCCAGCCATTCAGCTCATCAGGATTGGACACTGCAGGTGAATGAACTAAGCATAGAGCTAAAATTTTTGTATGAGTTTAGCTTGAGCCAAGAAGATCTATCTTTGCAGTGATATTATTTCTCTCTATAGCATAATTGCCAGATTCATGAGTAAGTACCACTTGACTTGTTGGCTTGCTATCTTTTAAGTGAACTCTATTTGGAACCTGGATTTGTGTATATTGCTTGGGAGTTCCAGTATAACAAAATAAATTTGGATGGGATTCCCTTGGGTGAGGGAATCCCATGCAATATATCTTCAGGACTCCCACAGGCCTGGGACTCCCAAGGATGGGGGAAGCCAACCATGGAAGTCCAGGTAAATACCATGGGAGTACCTGGCTACCCCCAGGGGACTCCAAGGAATAGGTAGGACATACCATGGTATTGGGCCCTCATAGGGTAGTCTTACTGGCATGGACTAACTACCCTAAGAGGGTAGGGTTAGGTGGTTGCCTGAAGTGGAGATACAGCTTAACCCCCCCCCAAAATGAGAAAATGTAGAATATCTTGAGAGCATGGACACGTAAACCTCTCATCTCTTTGGGACCTTCAAATGACACTATAATAGATTGTAAACGAGCCTTAGATCATAAGAAACAAGGAAAATTGACTGACCTAGTGTACTTACCCCCCAAGCAGAAAATGTAACATTTCTCTGGAATGCAGACACATAAACCTCTCATCATCTCAGGACCTTCAAACAACACTATAATAGATTGTAAACGAGCCTTAGATCATAAGAAACAAGGAAATTTGACTGACCTAGTGTACTTGCCCCCCCAAACATACACTTCAGTCACCCAGTGCCAACTGACTATTAGTCATGCAAACTCCACGTAAGTTACATGACTAAATGTCATGGACCATATCTATATTCTAGATATATATGGGTCCTAGAAAGCCCTGAAATCTAAAATATATTCTTGACACGTGGACCCTGAAATGTCACACAAAAATTATAATGTCTGTGTCACACCACCAAAATATATTTTGCAAGTGAAATGCAGTAAGGATATATTTTTGGTCAGTGGACCCTGAAATGTCACTGTCACACCTTAGAAATATATTTTGCCCTGGCTTGGCCTTAGGATATATTTTGTGAAACAGATGTGGTAAGGATATATTTTTCTGGTCTGTAGGGGTGTCAGGGGTCCTAGTTTCAGCAAAAAACTTGTGATTTTTTTGCTGTCTAGGGTATATACTCTGGAAGATTCTGCAATGATTTCCAGGGGTTTTGGCACTATGTCTGGCTTGTGCTCCCAGTATGTAGGTAGCAATAAGGGGCATCAATAGTATCTGTGATCTACCTGAGTTGCTTAAGTATCATGCACTTCCAATCACACTATGAATACAGTTCGTGTTACGGACTAACAATTTTGGGCCTCAATGACATGTGTGATTCACCTTGAAGCTCTTCAGTCCAAGATTCCTGAGTTGCTGTGGTATTATCCATTTTGACACTATGGATACAGTTCGCACTATGGAATTTTTTAGCTGCTTAGAAATCCCCTCCAATTCTGGCTCTTAATTCAGTCCGAGATCCAGTTATACCTTATCGGTATTCCCCATCAACATTTGTATCACCATTCCCTGACAGTCAAAACCCTACATGTGACTCAATATCTCTCCAATCCACTTTCAAAAACAAAAGAGTTCACAATGTTTTTTGTTGTTTCTCTCCTTCTCTCTCCAGTTGCACCTTATTATCTGCATACCCCACCAACATCTGTATTACCATCTCCTGCCTGTCAAACCCCCACATGTGATATCAAACATCTCTCCCAACCCACTTTCAAAAACAAGAGTTCACAAAGTTCATTGTTGTTTCTCTCTTTCTCTCTCCAATTGCACTTATCTGCATACCCCACCAACATCTGTATTATCTATCTGCACTCTGCGGGGGTGCTCACTTCGCCATCTGAGTGTTGTGGCAATTGTACATCACAGTTTTGCAAGATATAAGCCTATACTGTTGTCTACTACTTATCTACTACACAATATCAGCAGTACCTATGTGCAAAACTTGAATCATTGAAGCGATGTTGCATATGCATGTGTTGACCACCCAGTTTTTGTCCTCAAAAATAATCATAAAAACTGCAACAAAACCCTTTTTTCTTGCTCATATTATTGTAAATGCTGTTAGTCCCCACTTGAATCCAAGATTTTAGGGGCAGGGAGTAAACACTTGCTGAGATATAAGCCATTCAAGAAATCTACTGATACAATTTGCGCATGTTCATTTTGTACTTGTTCGTCCAGGCCTTTCACCCTTAGTCAATGATTGCTCGCTGCACTCGCAATTACCATCCCCTGCCAGTCAAACACCCAAATGTGAGATCAAACATCTCTCCCAACCCACTTTCACAGACAAGAGTTCACAAAGTTCTCTGTTGTTTCATGTGATCAAACATCTCTTTACCCACTTTTGCAAACAAAGTTCTTTGTTGTCTCTCCCTTACTCTTCTTCTCTTCTCTCCCTCTCCTCCTCTCCCTCCCTTCCTCTCTCTTTTTCTTGAGTCTTGATTGTAAATTCATGGACAACAGACTCCATTCTCCTCTAACAAATTTTGTTCACCATGTCATAATATGGGGTTCTTTGTATTTTCCATGATTCTCTTTGTGCTTGCTGTTACTCAACTGATCTGTATGGTTTCAAGTGTAACACAGAAACATGCCACACCAAATCGACATCCTACCCCATACAACTGCATCAAATATGCATTTTGGGAAGGTAGAAATCTTGGAAGGTACATATTTTGGGAGTATATATTCAATCATCAGAATGAATCCTACTGCATAATATATATTCAGGATACACCCCATTGCTGAAGAATATATTTGACAACTATATCTTGAACCCACATATATCTTTCCACTAAATCCTGAACCAAAATATATATTTTCAACCATATCATGAATCCAGATACATCATTTCTGAACTATATTATAAATATTTTAATTATATGCTGAACCAAGATATATTTATCAACAATATCCTGAATCAAGATACATTATTTTCCAAGTATATCTTGCATTTTCCCACTACATTCTCAACCAAGATATATTTTTATACTACATCCTGAACCAGGATATATTCACAAGACATATCTTCAAACCATATCCTGAACCAGGATATATCTTTCAACTATATATAGAACCAGGATATATTACCAAGATATATTCTCAAGCTATATCTTGAACCAGGATATATTCTGCAGACATATCTTTAAACTAAACAGAACATCTTTTTGATATATTTTTGAACTGTATCCTGAATCTATTGACAGATGTATCTGTAAATTTCACTAGACAAAGGTGCAATTTATTGGATAGAACTACATACATTTACATTACTACATTGACTATCAAATAAAAAAATAAAGAGAAGGGGAGGGAGTAAGGGAGAGGGGGTGGGGGTTGGTGGGCAATAAGGGAGGGGAGAAAGGAGTGGTAGGAAATGAGGGAGGGAGGTGAGGGTGGTGGGCAGTGAGGGGGAGGGGATAGTGGGAAGTGAGGTAGAGGGTGGAGGAAGAGGGGTGAGAGTGGTGGGCAATGAGGGAGAGGGGAAGGGGTGGTAAGCAATGAGAGAGGGGTGGTAGGCAAAGAGGGGAAGAGGGGGGAAGGACATGGGTGGTAGGCAATGAGGGAGGGGGAAAGGTGATAGGCATTGAAGGAGAGGGGTAGTGGGCAGTGAGGGAGAGGGGTGAGGGTGGTGGGCAGTGAGGTAGAGGGGTGGTGGGCAGTGAGGGGGAATAGTGGGATGTGAGGGAGAGGGAGAGGGGGTGGTGCGCAGTGAGGGAGGGTTATTTGGCCCTCGTCGCCGTGTGTAGGTGGTGGTGGCGGGCGCTCGAGATGTCTTCGTCGTCGCCGTCCGTTGTTTGTGCGCCCTCGTCGTCTCGTTGTTTGTACGCCCTCGTCGTCCGCCGTTTGTAAGCCCTCTGTCGTCCGCCGGTAGTCCGCCCTCGTCGTCGTCTGTTCGCAGTCGTGGTTGTCGTCGTCCGTCTTTCGCCCTTCCATATCCTCGTCACACCGTTGAATGGCGTCTGTTCTGCCTGGGGTCGTTTTGCACCGTGATGTGGCCGCTGACGGGCGGCATGCCTTTCCCTTTGGGGAGGGGTCATATGGTGACGTGGGGAGTGCTAGCCGTCAACCGCCAGTGGGCGGTCGACGGTGGTGGTGTCCTGTGAGTCATGTGGGTGGTAATAGACGTGGAGGGACTTACTTATAGTGCCCAATATGAAATGACGACGACGACGTAATCATCGTCGTCGTCGTCGTCGTCGTCGTCGTCCGTCTGTGTTGCAGTTGCCACGCCGCTCGACGATTGTCGAGGGCGCTGGTCCTCGTTTTTCGTGCACGCTGGTCGCTCGTTGGGTAGTTCGAGGCTCCTGGGGCTGTGGGGTGCGCCACTCATCGACTGTCGTGTGCGCTGGTCGTCGTTTGCCCGTCGTCGTTCTTGTTGATTGGTATGTTGTCGTTGTTGTTCAGCGGTCGTGGTTCTTGGTTGGGCGTTCATCGTCGTTTGCCCCTTGTTGCCTTCGTGGTGTGTGGTTTGTTGGGTGGTTGTTGTCGGTTTTGGGCGGCCAAGGTCGTTTTCGGTGTTGAACGTTGGGTGACTTGGGATGGCGGCGACGTGGTGGTGAGGGAGTCGTTGGTGTTGAACGTTGACGCGTTGGTATGGTGGGTTGAAGAAAAAAGAAACGTCACACAGAGTCACACTCACAGTGACGTAGGTATCAACGTGCAAGTTTCAATGCAAGTTCACGCTCCCGGCGCCTGCCCAAATCG
>NW_001889886.1:189381-190512 GCF_000143565.1 Laccaria bicolor S238N-H82
TCCTCTAACAAATTTTGTTCACCATGTCATAATATGGGGTTCTTTGTATTTTCCATGATTCTCTTTGTGCTTGCTGTTACTCAACTGATCTGTATGGTTTCAAGTGTAACACAGAAACATGCCACACCAAATCGACATCCTACCCCATACAACTGCATCAAATATGCATTTTGGGAAGGTAGAAATCTTGGAAGGTACATATTTTGGGAGTATATATTCAATCATCAGAATGAATCCTACTGCATAATATATATTCAGGATACACCCCATTGCTGAAGAATATATTTGACAACTATATCTTGAACCCACATATATCTTTCCACTAAATCCTGAACCAAAATATATATTTTCAACCATATCATGAATCCAGATACATCATTTCTGAACTATATTATAAATATTTTAATTATATGCTGAACCAAGATATATTTATCAACAATATCCTGAATCAAGATACATTATTTTCCAAGTATATCTTGCATTTTCCCACTACATTCTCAACCAAGATATATTTTTATACTACATCCTGAACCAGGATATATTCACAAGACATATCTTCAAACCATATCCTGAACCAGGATATATCTTTCAACTATATATAGAACCAGGATATATTACCAAGATATATTCTCAAGCTATATCTTGAACCAGGATATATTCTGCAGACATATCTTTAAACTAAACAGAACATCTTTTTGATATATTTTTGAACTGTATCCTGAATCTATTGACAGATGTATCTGTAAATTTCACTAGACAAAGGTGCAATTTATTGGATAGAACTACATACATTTACATTACTACATTGACTATCAAATAAAAAAATAAAGAGAAGGGGAGGGAGTAAGGGAGAGGGGGTGGGGGTTGGTGGGCAATAAGGGAGGGGAGAAAGGAGTGGTAGGAAATGAGGGAGGGAGGTGAGGGTGGTGGGCAGTGAGGGGGAGGGGATAGTGGGAAGTGAGGTAGAGGGTGGAGGAAGAGGGGTGAGAGTGGTGGGCAATGAGGGAGAGGGGAAGGGGTGGTAAGCAATGAGAGAGGGGTGGTAGGCAAAGAGGGGAAGAGGGGGGAAGGACATGGGTGGTAGGCAATGAGGGAGGGGGAAAGGTGATAGGCATTGAAGGAGAGGGGTAG
>NW_001889886.1:191237-196054 GCF_000143565.1 Laccaria bicolor S238N-H82
ACTTACTTATAGTGCCCAATATGAAATGACAACGACGACGTAATCATCGTCGTCGTCATTGTCCGTCTGTGTTGCAGTTGCCACGCCACTCGACGATTGTCGAGGGCGCTGGTCCTCGTTTTTCGTGCACGCTGGTCGCTCGTTGGGTAGTTCGAGGCTCCTGGGGCTGTGGGGTCCGCCGCTCATCAACTGTCGTGTGCGCTGGTCGTCATTTGCCCGTCGTTGTTCTTGTTGATTGGAATGTTGTCGTTGTTGTTCAGCGGTTGTGGTTCTTGGTTGGGCGTTCATCGTCGTTTGCCCCTTGTTGCCTTCGTGGTGTGTCGTTTGTTGGGTGGTTGTTGTCGGTTTTGGGCGGCCAAGGTCGTTTTCGGTGTTGAACGTTGGGTGACTTGGGATGGCGGCGACGTGGTGGTGAGGGAGTTGTTGGTGTTGAACGTTGACGTGTTTGTATGGTGGGTTGAAGAAAAAAGAAATGTCACACAGAGTCACACTCACAGTGACGTCGGTATCAACGTGCAAGTTTCAAGGCAAGTTCACGCTCCTGGCGCCTGCCCAAATCTGTAGCACCCACCGTTTCGAGTTGAATTTGTAGTCTATTAGGTAACTTTGTATTCATTACAGAGATTTGTACGTAATGAGAGATCTGTCCCCACAGTTATATTACATGAAAGTATTTCATAAAATTGCCACTTCCAGGGTTGCAGGAGGGCTACGCTGTTGAGGATTAGGCTGCTGGGAATGGGTTCGATTCGTCTTCTGTGGAGGCATGCTCGGAACAGCCCCCAAACCGTATGCAGGTTGATAATCGGTCTCAACCTCATCACATCGTAGATGTAGAATTGCTCGTATCTGTAACAGGCAACTTGTAAGTTCCCGCTTGACGACTAAATGGGTGCAACTCACTGGGTGTTTGTGAACACGACTTGATTTCGAAAATGGAATAACCGGTTATTTTGCAGTTAACTAACTGCTAAATAACCGGTTATAACCAGCCCTATTATACACCTTCAAAACGCACTTGAGAACATCGAAAAAACTTAAAATTTGACTAAGTTACAGTCAAATCTCTAAAATATCACTCAAATGTGTAGACTTTCAAGGATAATTGCATAAATATGTCAATTTGTCACCGATGTTAGCGTTCTTGGGCTCGTTTTAAAGCTAGAATATGCAGAAATAATATCTATCAAGATACATATGAGCATATTTGCCTTGTTATAACTGATTCTTTATTTTTCGGTCCTAACCAGTTAGTAACTGCAAATAACCGACTGTAACTGGTTAGTTGCGGTCCGGTTAGGTTATTTTAGGTTTCAGGACAAAGGCTAACCAGTCTCGGTCTCGGTTAGAGCCCCTGGGCACCCAATAACCGGACCTAACCGGACTTTTGAACACTAGTGACATTGGACAACAACTCAGTTTCCGAACTGAAATTACGGACTATTATACTTTAGACGCTGTCAACGATCTTCATGTTCTCCCATTGTTGATGAAACTCTCGTTGCGCGAGCTCTGTGATCCCCTTGTCCCAAGTGAAATGTACAACGATGTTGAAATCAAATCAGCAAGTGTCAATTCTTCGTGATCAAGAGAAACAGGGGAGTAAGATTTCCGGTTGTCTCTGGAGGTGACAGAGGCAAACAGATGAGCAACTACAGTACAAGGCCTCGTATATATATGTAAACTACGAAATATAAGGGGGTAAATGTAAAATACCCCTATGGAGCCACGGAAACAATCAATGGAAGGAATGTACCTGAAATCCACCTGAAATCCGAAGATGGGGCACATTGCGCATGCTCATAAAGCTCCCGAAATTCCAACAAACGAATGTACTCATTCAGCATTCTAGGGATCATCTTGCCTGTATCTGCATCGTGGAACAGTGCGAACATCAACCATCATGTCATTTTTTTTGTCATTAGTCTCTTGCAACTGTTTCTTGAAGAACAAACCCAGAGTATTACCAAAATGACACTGTCCGATCTGTTCTTTGGGGGAAAAAAAACTTTGTAGTGTCTACTTCACTTTTTGGGACTACCAAAACTACCAAAACTTGTATTCTCTCCTTTTATAATTACAAAGTTTTGTAGTACCAGCTTTTTGAGACTACAATTCTTGTAGTCTCCTCTTTTTCATTACAAAAGCTTGTACTGTAAAGATTTGTAGTGAAAAATTGTGGTCCCGAAAAGTGGACACTACAGAATTTTGTCTTCTCAAAAAGCAGACACTAAGAATCTCTGGAATAAAAAAGGGGATATCACAAGGTTTCATAACAGACACTACAATATTTAAATAGAAACCGCGGGCGCTACAGGTTTGGGTGTGAGCGTGATCTTATGTGTGAATTGTGCCCAACGTCATACTCTGTCACATATTGTGACGTTCCTTCCATCGTCAACGCCAGCGAATCCACCTCACCACCATGTCGCCGTGATGCCACATCATGCAACGTTCACCACCGCAAACAACCCTCGCTGCTCAAAACCGACAACAACCGCCTAACAAACCACACACCACGAAGACAACAACCGCAAAACGGCAACCAGTGCCCATCAAGCAACATACAACCCAACACCACCGCCCACGAAAAACGACGAACGACCCCACAAGCGACCAGCGGACCACGACCACCCAAGAACGACGACAAACAGGAGCAAGTCAGGCCACGTTGCAGTCAGCGATGTGGCAACTATGTGTCACAGCCGGACGACGACGACGACGTAATCGTCATCGTCATCATTTCATGTGAACCACGGTAAGCCCCTCCCCCCTTTATGACATGACTACCAGAACACCCCACCTTCCAACCCTTGACGGATAGCACAACCCACCTCACCATGCCACCCTCCCTCATGCCGCCTGTCAGCGGCCACGTCATGACGCGAAACGACACCAGGCAGGACAGGCGCCAATCAAGGGCGTGACGAGGACACCGAAGGGCGAAAGACGGACGACGACGAGGGCGAACAGATGAAGGACGACGACGACGACATCCACAACGGCAAACGGACGACGACGACAGCGTTCAAACAATGGAGGAGGCGTACAAACGACCACGACGACGAGGAGGGCTACAAACGATGGATGGCAACGACGAAGACATCCTGAGGCCCGCGACCACCACCTCCACACGGCAATGAGGGCCAAATACCCCTCCCTCACTGCCCACCACCCCCTCCCCCTTTCCCTCACTTCCCACTATTCCCTCCCCCTCACTGCCCACCACCCCTCTACCTCACTGCCCACCACCCTCACCCCTACCTCACTCTCACTGCCCACCACCCTCACCCCTCTCCTTCACTGCCCACTACCCCTCTCCTTCACTGCCTACCACCTTTCCCCCCTCATTGGCTACTACCCCCTTTCCCCCATTGCCTACCACCCCCTTGCCCCCTCCCTCATTGCCTACCATCCATTTCCTTCCCCCCCCCTCTTCCCCTCTTTGCCTACCACCCCTCTCTCATTGCTCACCACCCCTTCCCCTCTCCCTCATTGCCCACCACTCTCACCCCTGTTCCTCACTGCCTACCACCCTCCTCACTCCCTCTTCCCTTTATATAATATTTAGTGTAGTGATGTAAATTAATGTAGTTGTGTTAAATTAAATGCAGTTTCTCTTCTGGATATATGTATAAGTTATAGATTTAACTTCCAAGATCTTGTTTCAGGATACTTGAGTATAAAAGATATTCTGGTGATATATCCTGGAAATATATCCTGGTTCAGGATATAGTTCAAGAAGATATCTTAGTTCAGAATGTTGTTGAAAAAAACAGAATATAGTTGATAAATATATCTTGGTTCAGGATTTGATTAAAATATTCAGGATATGGTTGGAAAATATATCTTGGTTCAAAATATAGTTGACAAATATATTCTTTAGCAATGTATATATCACAAATATATATCTTGCAGGAGTATTCATTCTGATAATTTGATTTATACTCCCAAAATATATACTATCCAACAAATATATTTTCCCAAAGTCAATATATATCTTTGGGTTCAAGAAGATATATTCATACAAGCTGCTTTTTCTCAAGATAATGTATTTATCCTGTCAGAATATATACAAAATCTTTTCTAACCTGATGTATGATTGTCCTCATTATTGAGGTTCACTCCAACCTCTTTATTGAGCACTGACCCACCTTCACCTCTCTTCCCATTAAGATATTTTATACAAAACTTTGATGAGTTCTGTGGGTCACTTGGGTAGATTGTATAACAACTGCAACAACCAGTTCACAGCAGACACCACCAAGGGCTCCACCTGAGGGAGAAGTCATTCATAAGCCAACATGAGAGTATTGTCCCCTTCCAGAAGTTGAACCTCTGGCTAAGTATTCAAAGAAGCCATTGATGCATATGCTAATTTGTGACTTGTGTAGATTGCATGACAGCTGCAAACAATCTATAGAGCCCTGCACGACTCTATAGTGCTTTGCATTGACATTTGCACACTGAAATCACAAAAATTATGTTTGGTTTTGTATGTTCATCACATATTGTCATGCAGGACGACTTTGGGAATTTTGAATTTCTCAAACCCAACTTTTGTTGTGCCTCAGGTATCGGATGAGATGTGTGTGTGAATCATTGTTTGCCATGATGAGCAACAGCTTTCACTGTAGGAGATTGCAGGCCTTGTTGGATGTTGTGTCTGGTAAGTGGTCTCTTACTTCCTGATTTGAGGGTCATGGTATGACACACACAAACACAATTTCCAAAACTTATTGTGCAGACAGTAGTGCAAAGCACTGTAGCCAAGGAAAGATGTGAAATTATATGTTGTCAAGATATATATATATTTG
>NW_001889886.1:196620-198387 GCF_000143565.1 Laccaria bicolor S238N-H82
GTAACTTGGGGAACCTTGGATTGAATAGCTTCAAGGTAGCACTGTCAAGGCATTTTCGAACAACAAAGTACCTTGTGAACTCTGAGCAGCTGAAAAATCTGTAATGCAAACTGTCTTCATAGTGCCATTCTAAGGGGATGATACTTGAGCAACTCAGGTAGATCACAGATACTATTGATGCCTCTTATTGCTACCTACATACTGGGAACACAAGCCAGACATAGTGCCAAAACCCCTGGAAATCATTGCAGAATCTTCCAGAGTATATACCCTAGACAGCAAACAAATCACAAGTTTTTTGCTGAAACTAGGACCCCTGACACCCCTACAGACCAGAAAAATATATCCTTACCACATCTGTTTCACAAAATATATCCTAAGGCCAAGCCAGGGCAAAATATATTTCTAAGGTGTGACAGTGACATTTCAGGGTCCACTGACCAAAAATATATCCTTACTGCATTTCACTTGCAAAATATATTTTGGTGGTGTGACACAGACATTATAATTTTTGTGTGACATTTCAGGGTCCATGTGTCAAGAATATATTTTAGATTTCAGGGCTTTCTAGGACCCATATATATCTAGAATATAGATATGGTCCATGACATTTAGTCATGTAACTTACGTGGAGTTTGCATGACTAATAGTCAGTTGGCAGTGGGTGACTGAAGTGGCCACGTCAACCAATGGCCACGACCCACAACGTAGAGCACCCACCCCGTTGGCGAAGACGACAACAAGTGCATACGACGACACGACAACGACGCGACTAGTGTTTAAAGGTTCAGTTCAGTCCGGTTTTTTGCCCCGAAAACGCGCAACCGTGGACCGCAACCGGTCCAGGACCGACCCAGATATTGAGGGAACCGAACCGAACCACCTAGGACCGGTCTTTTGCGGTCCATGATACCGGTTCAGACCGATCCAGACCGGTTTTTTTGCGTATAATTTATTATACCAATATAAACCATTTGTATCTCAACCATTATTACTCTGAAAAATAAATGAGTTATATAAAATAGTAAAGCATATAAATACCTGTCATTCTACCAATTTTCAAGAGATTTAATGAAGATTTGACATAGCTATGACTGAAACTGAATTACATCTCCTAGAGACTCGGGTAAAATATGGATTTGGTTATATCTTTCTCAATTCTTAACCGTTTTTGATGAAACAAAAACCCAATAAAAGGCAATAAACGTGGTTACAAGGGTATGTAACGCATGTGACCGTTTAACCGGTTGCAACCGATTAAAACCGGTCTTTGAACGGTTTTAAAAGATTTTCGAAATGAGGCAACTGGCAACTGGACCAACCCCAAATTGGGGCAACTGCAACCGAAAAAAAGACCGGACCATGGTCCGGTTCAGTTCAGTCCACCGGTTTTTTGCGGTCCTATGGACTGAACCTTTAAACACTAGACGCGACGCCATGATGACAATGCAACACGACAACGACGCACGCCCACATTGTCGAGTGCCCACGTCATCGAGCCTTCCTTCCCTCCCTTTTCCTCCCTTTCCTGTCCCCCCTTTCTCTCCCCCTTCCTTGTCCATCTCCCCTCCCTTTTCTCTCCCCCTTCCTTGTCCATCTCCCCTCCCTTTTCTCTTCCCCTTCCTTGTCCATCTCCCCTCCCTTTTCTCTCCCCCTTCCTTGTCCATCTCCCCTCCCTTTTCTCTCCCCCTTCTTTGTCCATCTCC
The DNA here is from genome assembly GCF_000143565.1 of Laccaria bicolor S238N-H82. Lineage (NCBI taxonomy): Eukaryota > Fungi > Basidiomycota > Agaricomycetes > Agaricales > Hydnangiaceae > Laccaria > Laccaria bicolor. Next base: position 198,327 of record NW_001889886.1, read on the forward strand.
CCTCCCCTTTCCCTCCCCCTTCACTTTCCCTCCCCCTTCCTTTTCCCTCCCCCCTTTGTCC
>NW_001889886.1:198999-204302 GCF_000143565.1 Laccaria bicolor S238N-H82
ATGTGCTTCCACCTCATGCTTGACGCTGTCGAGTTTGATCATGCAGACTGCATGATGTCCTGGATCGTTGGAGTGTGGTCCTCGAACCGATAACGACGAACAACGTTGTTCGTCGTTTGGTTCCACGTCGCTGTCGGCGACGTGGCACCTGGGTTGTCCGTGTCAGTGGTGGTGGTGATGGGCGCTCGTCGCCCATGTTGTCGTTTGGGTGGCGATGATGGTGGGCACTCTTCGACATCCGTGGGTGGTAGGCAATCATGGCCATAGTGGTTGTAGTGGTGGGTGGTCGCCTGTGGTTTGACTGGTGATGACATGGCCATTGTGGTAGTGGTGGTGGGCGCTCATCGCCATCCGTGGGTGGTGGGCACTTGCGACCCGTTGTTGCTCGTTGGTTGTGGTGGTGGTGGGCAGTTGCCGTCAACGATGGAGGGTGATGATGGTGGAGCATGGTCGCCGTTGGTCTTGGCGGCATGGGCATTATCGTCCTGACATGGTTGCCACGTCGCTGTGGGCGACGTGGAACCTGGGCTGTGTTAAACCTGGGAACGCAAGGGAAGGAGGTAGCTCACCTAGGCCTGGAAGTCACAGTAGGTCGCCCGCTTCGGAAGACGGATCCCTCGTGGACGCTCGTCGCCATCCGTGGGTAGTGGGCACCCGAGACCCGTTGTTGTTCGCTGGTGGTGGTGGTGGGTGGTCGCCGTCATTGGTGAAAGGTGGTGGATCATCGTTGTCAGGTCCGTGGGTGGGCACTCGTGGCCCGTTGTTGTTTGCAGATTGTGGTGCTGGCAGTCCGAAGTGTCGAAATTGGCCATGGTCGTAGAGTTTCGTTTCACTGCATCCTGTGGGTGATAAACGTCGAGAGACGACTCAAAGGAGCTCGGCTTGAGGAGGATTTGGCGAGAGTGGCTGAATGTCGAGAGATGACGACTCGAGGCAGATCCAGTGGCAGACCTTGGACTTGAGGATGATTTGGTGGGAGCGGTAGATTGAGGACTATTGTCTTGAGGAGGATCTGGTGGGTGTCATGATGAGACGATGTGGCATTGTTCAACCACACATCAACAGCACTCGGAGAATGCCGAGTGCTGACGGCGAGCTGCGCAAGTCGCTTCTGTGTTCGTTACTGAGAAGAAAGAAATATAGAAAAATGTATTTAGAGGTTCTGAGGAATAGGATGAACATTTAAGATAGGTAGCAATATGTATTCATTGGGCGGGGAGTAAAAGTCGTAAGAATTCCAATCTCACACTTGAGATTCTGGCACTTTCAACTGCTTTATTGTGACCCTCTGCATCTATCCCATCCACCTGTATCTATACAATCTTCTGATTTCCATAAAACTTTGGGAATACATTCAGTTTTTCATTCTGAAGATATCTATGGAGTTTTATGGCCATTGTATGGTTTAAGTGGACACAGTATAGTTAAAGTCTGAAGAAACACACCCTATTCAATGGCTTTCACAACAAAACCTTCATTATCAAAGTGAATACAGTACTCACAAATTTTATATAAACACCCACCTTTAGCTAAGAAGAGGTAAATCAGATTCCCTCAAAATTAGGCAAGCAGAGCAAGATTTCCCAACACAATTCAATGTTTTGAAACCCTCCTAAAAGTCAAAAAGTTGGAACAAGACTTTCAGGTGTGTTCTTTCACTCAAAATTTGACACTGCCTGTCCTAATATTCCTTTACTTATGCACTGAATGCTGGTAGGCCATAGCTGGCATGTATTAGTTTACAAGTTGCTGGAATGATATGTTTTTGACATTTACAGATAGTGATACTCCTTTTCTACAATTTTTATCCAACTTCTGATAAGAGAGCAAGTCCAATGTTGTAAATTCAACATACTGATATGTATTACCAATGTCAGGGTAGTGTTCCCTTCCTCTCCTGCTCAATTTCAGTTGTTTTTCCGATGTTTTTTTGAGAACTTTGCATCTGTTTGTCTACAGCTTCAAACACGTCATCCAAGTTCACTCTGTTGCATCCATCCACTTGCGAGGGCGCCGTGAATGTAAAACATGAAAAATTGGATTCTGTTCTACTTTAAGAGTACTAAAATGTATATTTTTCATTAGATACAAGTGTAGAGGATGAATAACCGTGCCTTTGAAGATCTGGGCACTAGGGGGGAAACTATTTGTACTTGTGTGGCAACACCTTTGGGAACGTCATCCAGCTGGAACCTGAGCCATCCATCCAAAAAGCTGCTGATTTGAAATACCAAATACATACTATATGATGGAAACCAATTGCAACTGAAGAAATATGGAGTTAGTTCTGTCATTAACTTGATGACACCCTTCAAAGGGCACTTTCATGAATCTCCTCTCAGGAGCTACCTTTGTTGATGTTTGTTTGTTACCCAGAAGGATCAAACACTGCAGGCCTTGGCTTATATATATACTGGGTATAATGTGGAAAAATGCGGAAGATATTAATAATAATGCTCCCTTTAAACTGCCGGAATTACTTGGAAGATATTTAAAATCTTTTATCGATTTTTATCGATTTTTTTCCATCGGAATTATTAAGAATATCCTGGGGTGGATAAACGTCGAAGATATTGGAGAGGAAATTTCTACAAAAGGCAAGTCCATACATGCGCAGCAAATATGTGGAAGATATGTTAATACCACAAGGTGAAGAAACTTCTTAATATAGCAGTATCTTCGGATCTAACACTTGCTTAATAAGGCTATTTGCTGTTGACACCACTTGCTCCATCCACGGCGTCGTCAAAGCATACAATGACGAACTCGGACTCTATTCCTCAACGTTACAAAGCTCAATGGAGACGGGAATGCGCCCACACATGACAGTCAGTAGCACACTATTGTTTTCTGCTAACAAAAGTCATAGATTTCGTTCTACTACCTACAGGGGATTATACCAACACGCAAAAGGAAGCACAAGACGACGAAAACACATAAACAGAGAGTCGACATGCGATCTAACGCATAAGCACCATCAGAAGGACACGGAATTGTGAGAAACAAACGTATATGCTACGGACAGCAGCTGGTGTTTCGTGTTTACAAGCTGGAATGTGGGTTGTGAACCAAAGGTAAGTACTCACATTGCTTTGTTCATCCTGCACAATACTGACGGCTGTGATCATTTCCAAGCACTCGGCACCCGCATGGAGCATTCTGGCTGCATGCACTGGTTTTTCGGATAGAGATACATCGTCTCGAGGTGGACTCCAAATTATGATGGAGAACATTCACTCCGAGACCTACTACGAGCCTAAAGAATACGCGAGAAGACGATACCAGGTAAACGATCGCAAGAAGATGAACAAGATAACGATAACGCTCACACCAAGGCCCACGCATAAACATTGTTGGAAGGGTGCGGGAGTGCAGGGAACAGATGGATATACGGAGAGGCGGCATGTCGCGTTTACGAGCTGCGATAGGGTCATGAGGGATGGGAGAAGGTGAGTTCTTACCTTCCGTTGTTCCTGCTGCACAATACTAATGCCTGTGCTCGTTTTCAAGCGCTCGTCGATGTGTTGACAGTTTCTCGCTATGTGAGTACCCAATTATCCTTTACACGTGTTTTCACCTAATCAAAGTCCATATTGTTCGTTGTACTACCTACTACGAACCGAAATGGTACATGAGAAGATGATACTGCGTAAACGAAGACTCGACATTGAAATCTAACGCGTACATGCCGCCAGGAGGGCACGGGAGTACGGGGAGCGGATGGATATGCTACGGAAAGGCGGTGTTTCGCATGGAGAAGTTGGGAGAGGTCATGAGCTGTGGAAAGGCAACGAAAAGTGAGTACTTACATCGTACAGGATGTCATGCACAACATTGACGAACCGTGGTCATTTCAAAGCATGCGTGGAGTGTTCTGGACTGTATGCACCGGTTCTGCGGATGGAAATACGTCGTCTCGACGTTGGAAACGAGTAAAAGCGACGTCTTGCACTCACTATGGACAGATAAACGGAACCAGGACACGTTAAACGACGAGGTATGTCAGTTTGACTCTGTAGGTTATTCTGACACTAACATACCTTCGTAGATTAGACTTCAATGGAGGTCTTTATTGTCCTCCACTGATTCCTGCCGGAATCCGGCGGAATCCGGGGAATTCCTGGAATTCCGGAGGAATCAAATTTGGCAGAGGGCCCTGCCAAATTGATCAAACAATTCCGCGGAATTTTGAATGGAATTCAAATTCCGCCGGAATGATTCCGGTGATCACCCGGAAGGAATAGCCACGAATCAAGCGTCGGCAAACGCCGACGCTTGATTTGGGCATCAGAAACAAACAACCCACTCTCTCATCTCAACCACCACCATCGTCGACGACGCCCACCCATCGCCACGTCACCACCATCACCCGTGGTCACCACCACCCACAACGCTCGTCAACCGGCAACCACGACCACCAAACACGGGAACGCCACGTCACCGATGCCACGTCGCTATCAGCGACGTGGCAACCAAACGACGAACGACGACGACGTCGTCGTTCGTCGTCATTCAGAGGTGAGTCCCCCCCCTCCTCCATCCCAACCCACCCCGCTAACACTCACCAAAACGGGACCCAACGACAACCCAACAACCACGCGACACGACAACAAGAACGCGACACGACCGGCAACGCGACACGACGGCGACGCAACGCGACAACGACAACGCGACAACGACAACGACAACGCGACAACGACAACGCGACGCGACAACGACAACGCCCACAACGAGGGACGGACAGCACGTCAGCGCCCCACCACGTCAAAGGAGGGCCACGCGAACAGACGACCCACGCACCACCACGTCAACGGACCGCCACCACATCAACAGACGACGCCCACGTCAACGGACAACGACGGCGACGTCAGCGGAAAACGACCACATAAGCGGACGACGACGACGTCAGCAGACAACGCCCACGTCAATGGCCGACGAAGACGACGTCAGCGGACGACGGCGAGCACGTCAACGAAGACACGACAGGAATGACGTAAAGCACAGGCCGACGAACAGCGACGAGGCCCAGTACTCCCCACCACACTCTCCCCCCTCCATCAGTCCCCACCACTCCATCCACCCTCGCTCTCTTCCCTCCCTCCCTCCTTCCCTCCCTCCATCCTTCTTCCCTCCCTCTGTCCCTCTTCCCTCCCTCCATGCCCCCTCTCTCTCCATTCCCCCCCCTCTTTCACTCCCTCCCTCCTCCATCACTCCCCACCACCTCTCCCCATCACTCCCTGTCCCATCACCCCTCTCTCCTTCACCCCTCTCCCCCTCTCCTTCACCCCTCTCCCCCTCCCCTC
>NW_001889886.1:204352-205629 GCF_000143565.1 Laccaria bicolor S238N-H82
TGGATGAGGCATCCACTCTGGATTGGGTACCATTAAGGTTCCCTATTTCCAGAATTGGATAACCTCATAGGTACCCAAAAATGGGTGACTGAAGTGGCACAGGCTATGTGGCAAAATTTAACGAGACTTGTTATTTGCTGAGAGATCGATAACTCAGGATTGATGAAAGGTTCCACTAGCACCTCAAGCATTTCACCAAGAAGAGAGAGGCCGCGATAAGTGCTACACTCTGATGGATCAAAGTCTGTCAGGTTGAGATTACGAATGTCCGCCGAGAGTTTGAGAAGCTTTATTGCTTGGGGAACATCTTGGGCATCTTTGGGACTAAGGAGAGTGTGGATGTGCTGAAGGATGGAAGATTCGGGGTTAAGGAGGGAATATATGCCGTTGTCGGACCAATCAACATTGGTTAGCCTTTCGAGCCACAGGGCGAGGAGCCCTTTGTTGATAACGATGCCATCAATAAGGATCCCCTCTCATGCACAAAGGCACTTGCATATCCCTGGAGAGAGGTCAGAAAATTGACTTGTGAGATTATGAAAAGGTTTGGCATCCTTGAACATCGTCTCGATGTTCGCAAGGAGGTCGACCATCTTGATGAAGCCAACTGAGATTCGAAGTCGGAAATCATGACAGTGGTCAAGGACTGTCATCCGTGATGGAAAAGCGAATGAAGAGTTGTGGAGTGCATGGAGGGCTGCACCACCACCCAGCTTGTATATTGCAGTTGCGAGGTCAAGCTTGAGCTCGCTATAGTTTCGTGGGCAATACTCTCCTGCCAAAGCCATCTGGATCATCTTCAACAACCTCTCTGCACTCCAATTGCAAAGCTTGGCATTTTTGAAGATTCGCGGCAGGCCAGGAACATTGTGGGTGCCAACAAGGCTGAGAAGTGTATCCCAGGTTTCTTTGTGAACACAGAGCCGCAAAAGTGCTTTGCGTATATCCAGACGCTGTCCATCGGTTAGAAAAAGAGAATCCGAGCACAATAAACAATGCACTTTGAGTGGCTCCTGCTTTAACTTCTTTTCAGTTGAATAAAGTCTTTGTATGAGCTGACTATGGCTCATGGTGTTGTGAGAAAGCCTCCCAGTAGATGTGCGGGCACGACCAAGAACAATTCTGACAAGCAGAATCATTGTTTGGCATATGAACACAAGACGCCCAGGTACGGTGATGCACCAGTACAAGACAGAGAGTGAACATGTATCTGACAGGTGGCAGGATCAACGGAAAGAAGGACATAACCAGGTTTGAAGCGAGAAGTTGGATCATGG
>NW_001889886.1:206239-209105 GCF_000143565.1 Laccaria bicolor S238N-H82
AATCTACATTTTGTACTTTTTTGATGGTTCTCCAGCAGAACATACATATGCATGTCCTGGCCATGATTGATGTATTCATTGCATCGCGAGCAAAGAACTTGATGAGTGTTGGAAGTGCCGCTTTTCTCGAGAGGCCAGTTTTCTTTGTTGTAAGTCCAAAAAGTCGTAAACGATTGGTGAGAAGTTGAGAATGAACTTCTATGTACAGAGAAGGAAGACTGGCGGGGGCCACTATTTACATTATCAACGCACCATGATGAGGTAGATATGTCGAGAAGGACATGTCTTTTGATGAAGATGTGTTTGCTTTAGGTTGGTGGAAGCGTTCAGATAAATTAAAATGCTGCTGTTCCGGTGCCGGCCTGTCGTCCACCAAACATGACACGCAAATTATTGTATTTGCCCATGGGGGGGTCCCCCTACCTGATTGGTGGATCTGGCACCTCTTGTGTAAAAACAAAGAACAAAAAAAAACAACAAAACAACAAATAAAAACATGGGCGTGAGCCTCAATACTTACTCTTTCTGAAAAAGGTCTGACCCCCATCATGACCCTTGACCTCGTCAAGTCAGTTGACGTGACCCCGATGACCATGACGTCTCTGACCTCGAGTCAGGCTGACCTGTACAACACTGCTAGGTAATGACACATTGGACCCTTAATAACACTTCAGGGAAGGGAGTAGTATGAGCGTGACAACATAGGACAACATCCAAACAACATCCTACATTTTTCCATCAATGGGACTCATTCATAATTTCATAATTTCATCCCAAACAACTTCCAGGTAGCTCAAAATACATAAGGGTATGTGTATCTGAAAAAGCTAAGCACAGGGAGGTGTGCAGCACAAATTTTAATAAAAATCTGCCGACTCATAGGGTGCGCCGAGGTGCTGGTAATGACGCTGTTAGTGGGTATTCATAGGGAGCGGTAGAAGCACCATCCATCTAATTTTAGCAAACAGGACACACCATGAACAGGTGGACCTAATTATGGCTGTGGGGCAAGAGGTGTCAGATTCGCCGATCCAGCACATTGACTCCCACAGGGCGAGGTACAGCCACCACTGGTTACCCGGCTAGAAGCTTCCGCGAAGTGTGTCCTCCATTGCCTTCGACATAAATTGTATTCTGATGAACGAGAGGCCCGCACTGCTGTACCAAACTTTTGTGTAATGATACTATATAGCACAGTATGATACACTTTGCCGTTTCCAATTGGAAAAGAAGAGAAAACACATCCAATCCTCTCCAACCATACCACACACCCGCAACCTAACTTTATGACCTCGAGCATTGCAGCCACGAATAAAGATACAGATTCAATTGAATTGGTACTTATACTTGCTTTGAGAAACCTCGTGTCTCGAGCCCAGCTACACTTCACCAAGACTGATTCCGAGCCTATTGCTAGACATTGTCAAAAGTACACAAACATACATACCTCCCTCCCATTCAAAAACAAGCATGTTCTGTTTAATCAAATCACATTCCGTTAACGATAGTAGAATAGTGGTGTGTCGACCTGCATTTGCTGTTGCTGAAACTCAGAAATAGCTGCTGTCAATGTCCTGTGACAGATCTGATGTCTAGCATTGCTGGATCTAGATTGAGTTGTAATGTATTTGAAATGTATTACTACACACACTACACAATTTATCTTAAAGGGAGGGGGTAGGGGAGGGACAAGGAAGGGGGAAGAACAAGGGAGGGGTGGGAGGAAGGGGGAAGGACAAGAAAGAGGGAAGGACAAGAAAGAGGGAAGGAAGGAAAGGGGAGGGACAAGGAAGGGGGAGGGAGGAAAGGGGGGAGGGAGGAAAGGGGGGAGGGAATGGTGGAGCAAGGGGGAAGGGAGCAAGGGGGAGGGACAAGGAAAGGGGGAAGGAGGAAGGGAATGGTGGAGGGTAGAGGGAGTGTGGCTGCGACCTCGGCCATCGTCGTCGTCCTGCGTTGGCGTCCCATTGTTGTGTCGCATTTCGTTGTCGTCTCCTCGTCGCGTGTTCGCGTTTTCGTCGTGTGTCCGTGTTTTTGCGTTATTCGTGGGCGTTGTCGTCGCCGTCGTCGTGGGCGCTGGTTGCCGTTGGGGGCGTCGTCGTGGGTGGCGTTGGTGTGGACGTGGTGGTTTTGGTAGGCGGCGTGGTGCCGTCGTGTGTCGTGTGGGCGGTGCGTGTTTTTCGGTGGGCGGCGCGTGTTTTTCGGTGGGCGCTCGTGTTTTTCGGTGGGTGGTGGGATGTTTTCGTGGGCGGGGTATGGTTTTTGTGGGCGCTGGCGGTGTACATGGGCGGTGGGCGTCGTTTTGTGCCCGTCGGGTGTTGTTTTGTGTCCAGGGGCGTTGTTTTCGTGGGTGTTGGGTGTTTTCGTGGGTTACGGCGCTCGTTGTTTCGTGACGTGGCGTCGCTGCATTGTTGTTGAAGGGTGTCGTGGTCGATGTTGGTGGTTGTGGTGGCCATGGGTGATCGAGGAGCGACGTTGGCGGTGGTGGCTATGGGTGACGGTGATGGCGTGGCGTTGGCGGCGGTGACAAGCATGGTGGTGGTGGTGGAAGAAGAGGGTGGCCATGTTTGGTGAGCATGTTCACCAAACAAACATTGTTTGTGATCCATTGAAAATAAATAAACTATAATACAGTAACAGATAAATAAAATAAACAAATTGGACTGGAATCCCATTCCTGCCCACTCCGGGGAACACCATTCCTGCCCATTCCGGGGAAGACCATTCCGGGGAACATTCCGGTGTACATTCCGGAATCCACCGGAATTCCACCGGAATGGAAAACAGCCGGAATAAACAATTTAGCAGGGCCTTCTGCTAAATTCCATTCCACCGGAATTCCACCGGAATGACTGGATTCCTGCAGGAA
>NW_001889886.1:210081-214823 GCF_000143565.1 Laccaria bicolor S238N-H82
GTTGCTGATAGCGATGTGGCACCCTCTCATCATCGTGAAGTGGCCGTTCCGTTGACCTGGTGGCACGTGTCACCGTCCGTGGGTGTAGTTGTCTGTTGACGTGGCCATGGGGGCAACATGGTCGTCCCTCGTCGTCCATTTTCATCACCTCGGCCTCGCTGGGGGCTCGTTTGTTGGTGACGTGGCATTCTCGCGTCATTCTTGATGTGTTGTCGGTGGTGGTGGCCACAGGTGATCGTGGTGACATGGCGTTGGTCAGTGGGTGTTGTGGATGGCGTACGGTGGCGGCTATGGGCAGTTGTGAATGGTGGCGGTGACTGGTGGTGGTGGTGGTGACGAGGCGGCACTGGGTGTGGATGGTGGTGGGAAGAGAGAGGTTTCGGATTGTTGATTACTGTTGGCGCGAAATTCTCACTCACGGAATTTGCCGACATCCTTTCTAGGAAAGAGGTCAGCCGGTTGGTATGTGGAGCATATATTATGTACCTATAGTAAAGCTGTTGTGGTGCAGCTGGTTAAGCACTACTATTGTACCTGTGCCCAAGAAGCTGTGGGTTCAATTCTACCAGATTGTGCTTTTTTTAATATTATATAATAACAATAACAACAGTGACAAACTACCCCTTGTACCTGGACATTCCTACTGGACTCCTACTGGATTCCTACTGGACTATTCCTACTGGCCTCCACTATACCCAGTCCTAGTCCAGTCCAGTAGGATTCTGGGAGTCCAGTAGGAGTCCGGTAGGAATAGGTGGAGGAGTGTAAAGAGCTCATGTTGTCGAGTGTTGTTGGGTTTGGGCAAAATTCCCACTTCCTTTCTAGGAAGGAGGTCAGTACATTGGTATATAGAGTATATAATACTTACCTGTCATAATGCCGTCATAGTGCAAGTGGTAAAGTGCTTTGTATGCACTATTTGCCACTTTGTCTGTAAGGTTGAGAGTTCAATTCTGTCAGGTTGTGCTTTTTTTTGGATTATATAATAACAACAACAGTGACAAACTGCTGGTCCTACTGGGCTCCCTGTCCCTGGAAATTCCTACTGGACTCCTACTGGACTCATTCCTTAAAAATCCAGCAGAATTCCACAATTCCTGGTGATTTGGGATCATTCCAGTAGGAGTTTACTAGGACTCCACTAGGACTAGGGTACAAAATTTGTATGGTGATCAGCCAGCATGAAATTTGTCCCAGTCCTAGTCCAGTCCAGTAGGATTCTGGGAATCCAGTAGGAGTCCAGTAGGAATAGGTGGGGGAGAGTAAAGAGCTCAACTTGTGGGCCAACTTCAACAAATTTGATGGGAAAGTTGGCCAACTCTACTGTGAAACACCTGGAACTGCCGAAAACATGAAGTTGGGCTGATTTGTGCTTGAAATCACTTCCAAGTGCAGATTTTTGCCTATTTTGGATACATCAGAAGTTGAGAGGTGAAGTTGGGATCAAAGTTGGCTCTGAATTGGCATCAGGACCACGATTTGGATCCCAACTTGATGAAGTTGGCCAAACTTTGTCCTTTCAACTTTGCAAAAGTTGGTTGCCAGTTGGCCTACTGTGAAACACCCTAATGCTGTGTCTGGAAAATCAACATCCCATGCCAGATACATTATTTCTCAATTGTATCCTGAATATTTCAATTATACCCTGAACCAAGATATATTTATCAACTTTATCCTGAATTAAGATACATTATTTTTCAACTATATCTTGCATTTTCCAGCTACATTCTGAACCAGGATATATTTTTCAACTACATATATGTTATATATTTCCTCTAAATCCTGAACGAAGATATATATTTCAACTATATCTTGAACCAGGATATTTTTGATCTATATCATGAACAGGATCATGAATATATGTCATCCTTGCCCATAATTACAGAATATATCCAGGATATATAATTTGAGGATGTATCTTTAGATTTCACAAGAAGATTTCACAAGACAAAGCTGCAATTTATTGAGTCTAACTACATAAATTTACACCACAGTATTGACTATTGAACAGAGGCAGAGGAAAGGAGGGGAAGAGAGAGAGAGAGGGGGGGGTGGTGGGCAATGAGGGAGGAAAGGAGTGGTAGGCAATGAGGGAGGGGAGAGGTTGTAGGCAATGAGGGAGTCGTCCATCGTTGTTTTGGTCGTGTCACATTGTGGCCATGTTGGTTGTGGGCGACGAAGAGGCAATGGTGGTGAGTAAGGAGAAGTGACATCACAAGTCACAACATGTGACATTGCGGTATACATCGAAGTTCAAACGTTCAAGTTCACGCTCCTGTAGCACTGTTTCTGATTAAATTTGTAGACTATTAAGTAATTTGTATTCATTACAGAGATTTGTACCTAATGAGAACTCTGTGCCCACAGTTATGTATATTACAGTCTTTTACAGGTCCTCAATACACCCAAATGAAAAACTCTTCCCATCCATGAACGACTTTGGTTTTCCGAAATCTGAAGAGACAGAACCCTTTGTATTACCTTAAATAATCTATGTACCAGAGCATTTGAAGATACGTGCAAAGCTGGCTGTGTATCTTGTTGAATACTAGTGTATCAAGGAGGTATAAGTCCATTTTAGGAAATGATACTGACAACAACATGTCTCATTGCTCTGTATTCAACATTGACTGGTCATTACAACTATTGGAGAGTCTTTATAGAAGCCATATGTACCTGCAGATGATATAAGTACACGGATTTGAGGGATCATCTTGCCTGTATCCGCATCGTGGAACAGCTTCCAACCATCAACATTAAACCATTGTGTCATTCTTTTTGTCATTAGTTTCTTGCAACTGTTTCCTGAAGAACAAACCCAGAGTATTAAACCGTCTGCTCTTTGGACAGAGAAACATTTGTAGTGTCTACTTTTCGGAACTACCAAAATTTTGTCATTCACTGTTTGGGACTACAAAAACTACAAAAAATTGTATTATCTTCTTTTATCATTACAAAGTTTTGTAGTACCAGCTTTTTGAGACTACAACAATTGTAGTCTCCTCTTTTTTCATTACAAAAGCTTGTACTGTTCAATTTTTTCATTATAAAATTTTGTAATACCTGCTTTTTAAGTCTACAAACTTTTGTAGTCTCAGAATCTTAGTGAGCATGATCAGAGCGTGATCTTGAACTTCAACCTACAGATGAACAACGTCACAGAGTGTGACACTGTGACATTGTTCATCTGTTGGGACTCTGTGATGTTCCTTTTCTCTTCAACCCACAACTTCACCACCACTCCGTCAACGCCAATGACTCCACCTCACCACCACGTCGCCATCATGCCAGGTCACACAACCCACCACTGCAAAGAACCCTGGCCGCCCAAACCGACAACGACTGCCCAACAAACAACACACAAATGGCCACCACCCACGAAAATCAATGACCAGCACCCACGAAAGTCGACACACATGCCCATGGCACACCCACCGCAATGCAACAAGCATGCTGACAGCACACAACGACACACAACGTCGTCACGGAATAACTACAACCATCCCGGCACCATAAGAACGACGCGGGAGCGCCACATCACCAACCCCCAGCAAACACACGACATCGAAGGAGATCAATGGCAGGTGAGGACGATGGTGCCGAGGTTGTGCTGTACCCAGCCTGGTAAGCAGTCACCACCCCAGCTTTTTCCCTTCTGACACCAATGAGGTGCCACGTCGCTAGCTGCAACGTGGCAACCGGAGAGGTCTTATCAGTGCCCCTCTAATTCCTGCAGGATTCCGGTCATTCCTGCAGATTCTGGTGGATTCCAGAATTTGGCAGGGAGTCCTGCTATTTTCTTCATTCCGGTGCTTTACCATTCCAGCGGAATTTCAGCATTCCGGAATTTTGACTGGAATGGTCCCCGGATTGGTAAAAACGGAATGCAACTGGAATCCAATTTGTTGTTTGTTTGGCAACAGCTTTCACGCTTGTCCAAACACAACCCTCTCTCCTCCCACCACCACCAACCTCTCCTCCCACCACCACCAATGTCCCACTAGTAGCTGCCATTTACATCATGTAAAACCTGGCATGTACCATAGAAGTTCCCGCTTAACTACCGTGAATGAAATGAAATGAATTTTCATTCATTCACGGCACCTGTTTCATTCCAAGTCATTCTCATTCATTGCCGTCGAGAATGAAATACTTTTTGTTTCATTTCATTTCATCTCAATTTTTTCTTCATTTCTACTGACAAGAATGAAATTTATTCTGTTTCATTCATGCCTGGTGACTCTTTCATTTTTTTAATTTCATTCCACCATGGCAACTGTTTCATTTTTTGCTTTATTCTTTCGTTTCATTCATTCCTGGCAACTGTTTCATTTTTTTCATTCATTCATTGCCATGGAATTTTCATTTCATTCTTTCCAGGCAGTTATTTCATTTTTGTTTCATTCTTTCAGGCAACAATTTCGATGTTTTAACACACATCTAAATAAGGAAATAATATACAATTATGCCTGATATGTGTTGTGCCCTACTGCAGTGGTGTGGGAGGCCATATGGGGGTACTTTTGCATTTGAGGCTCAAATACACAATGAGATAGGCATGCTGTTGCCAAATAAGGCACTTAAATATTTTGTATCAATTACATAATCATTTTCCCAGCTCTAACAATGAAATAGGCACCTGAGAAGAATGAAGCAAGGAATGCAACGAGCCCCGGCGAGGTCGAGGCGACGAAAACGGACCGCGAGGGACGACCACGTCAACACACGACCACCATGACGAC
>NW_001889886.1:216207-228578 GCF_000143565.1 Laccaria bicolor S238N-H82
TCCCATTTCCATGTACCCCCTTCCTTTTCCCTCCCCCCTTTCCTGTCTGTCCCTCCCCATTTCCTTGTCCTTACCCCCTTCCCCATTTCATTGTCCCTGCCCCCTTCCTTTTCCCTGCCCCCTTCCCTGTCCCTCCCCATTTCCTTATACCCCCTTCCCTGTCCCTCCCCATTTCCTTGTCCCTACCCCCTTGTCCATCCCCTCTTCCTTGTCCCCTTTGATATGCACTTTATGTAGTAAAATAGACCTTATGTCATTAATAAAATACATTAAAAATTGATCTATTGAGATGTATGACTTGACTAGGTGTGAATTCTGTAAGAAATTCTGAGTATTGAGGAGTTGTATGAATGCAGATTAAGTCACCTGACCTCTAGCTTAGTGCTGATTTATTCTGATTGTAGAAACTCTGATCAGTGCTGATCAGAGCATGTGGGGGAGGGTAAAGTACTGCTATTTATCAATACTTATCACTCCCCCACCTATTCCTACTGGACTCCAGGACTCCAGTAGGATTCCTACTGGATTCCTACCGGATTTTGACAAAATTTCCAAAAAGGCATTTTCACATATTTCTCCATTCCCCCTCCTACTGGACTCCAACTGGACTCCAACTGGACTTAAACAAATTAGATGAAATGCTCCACACATTGAAGTCCTACTGGATTCCTACTGGATTCCTACTGGATTCCTACTGGATTCCCACTGGAATATCAACTTCAATGTATTACCAAGTCAGAACTTCAAATTTCTATTCAAAATTCACATTTAAACAAATGTTGTATTGTGAAATGACAACTAATACAGAAAGATATTTTACTAATGTAATGAGGGAGGGGGAGGGAGTGATGGAGTGATGGAGGGAGTGGTGGAGGGAGAGAGCTATGGAAGGAGGGGAAGTGAGTGAAGTGAAATGATGGAGGGGGGAGGGGGTGAGAGAGGTGGAGAGAGGAAGAGAGGGAGGGAGGGAGGAAGAGAGGGAGGAAGAGAGGGAGGAAGAGAGGGAGGAAGAGAGGGAGGACGAGAGGAAGGGAGGGAGGAAGAGAGGGAGGGAGGAAGAGAGGGAGGGAGGGAGGAAGAGAGGGAGGGAGGGAGGAAGAGAGGGAGGGAGGGAGGAAGAGAGGGAGGGAGGGAGGAAGAGAGGGAGGGAGAGAAGGATGGTGGGAGAGAGAGAGGGAGGGAGAGAGGGAGGGAGGGAGAGAGGGGAACAGAGAGAAGGAGACAGGGAGGAGAGATACACTGAGTCGTCGTTTGGGTTTGCTGGGTGTTTTTCGTGGGCGGCGGTCGTCGTTTGCATGGGCGGCGGATGTTGTTTGTGGGCGCTAGGCGTTTTTCGTGGGCGGCGGATGTCGTTTGGGTGTGCTGGGTGCTTTTCGTGGGTGGCGCTTGTCGTTTGCATGGGCGGCGGCTGTCGTTTATGGGCGCTGGGCGTTTTTCGTGGGCGGCGGTTGTCGTTTTCGTGGGTGGCGGGCGTCGTTTGTGGTGGTGGGTGTTACGGTCGTCGTTGGCGGGTGGGAGCGGGTCGCTGTCCCTCGTCTTTCTTGTTTGTCATGTCGGCGGGCGCTCGTGGTTCGTGGGTGGTTGTCGTGTCCGTGAGTGGGGTCGTCGTTGCGTGCCGTGGTCGTTTGTTGTCATCGTCTGTCGTGGCCGTCGTTGTTGTCGTGGTCGCGTGTTGTCGTCGTCCGTTGTGGTCGTGGTGGGCGACGTGTTCGTGGTGGGTGAGCAAGAGGGTGGTGATGGTGGTGTTGTCGAGTGTTGTTGGGTTTGGGCAAAATTCCCACTCGCGGAATTCACCGACGTCCTTTCTAGGAAGGAGGTCAGTACGTTGGTATATAGAGCATATAATAATGACCTATACTAATGCCTTCCTAGTGTAACTGGTACAGTGCTCGTCTCTATAGTATTGTCCCTATGTCCATAAGGTCGAGAGTTCAATTCTGTCAGGTTGCGCTTTTTTATTATATTATATAATAACAACAACAGTGACAAACTGCTGGTCCTACTGGGCTCCCTGTCCCCGGAAATTCCTACTGGACTCCTACTGGACTCCTACTGGACTCCTACTGGACTCCTACTGGACTCCTACTGGACTCCTTGTACTGGACTCCTACTGGACTCATTCCTTAAAAATCCAGTAGAATTCCACAATTCCTGGTGATTTGGGTTCAGTCCGGTAGGAATTTACTAGGACTCCACTAGGACTAGGATACAAAATTTGTATGGTGATCAGCCAACATAAAATGTGTCCCAGTCCTAGTCCAGTCCGGTAGGATTCCGGGAATCCAGTAGGAGTCCGGTAGGAATAGGTGGGGGAGAGTAAAGAGCTCCAAAAAAGTTGGACTTAGACTACAAAGTTTTCTAATACTTTATAAAAGACTACAAAAGTCGGACTTAGACTACAAAGTCAGGGTTAGGGTCAAAAGGTTATCCTGACTACAAAGTTTGTAGTGTGCGCTTTTTCATTAGAAAAGTTTGTAGTGTCTGCTTTTTCATTAGAAAAGTTTTTGTAGTATCCACTTTTTGAGACTGGGGGGGTACATGTATGACTGAAATGTGCCATTTGATTGTGTAGGATGATGTAATCTGGGAAATTTTTCTCACAGTCTGGTCTTACTCACTTTGACTGCTATTGAGGATTTAACATGAATATATACTTGAATTCATATGAATTGAAATGAATTCACTTCAATTGATGCTGAATGACATGGATTAACCATGAATTCACTTTGAATTTCCTTGAATTCATAGAATTTGATCATGAATTCATATGAATTCACATGAATTGAGCTTGAGACTACAAAGTGAAAGATAGGGTTGGTCTAATAGATAGACTGTAAAACTTGAAAAGACTACAAAAGTCAAGGGTAGGCTCTAGACCTACAAAATTTATAGATAATACTATAAAAGACTACAAAAATCAATAGATACATCGGAATTGACTACAAAGTCAATAGATAGACTAGAAACATACAATGGAACTACTATAAAGAATAAAATCCTACAAAAGACAATGATATTAGATGGACCATAAACACTATGACATTCTACAAGACTACAAAAATATAGGAATAAACTACAAGTTAGATAGATAGATTATAAATGTTAACAAAAGTTGATGATAGACTTTAGACCTACAAAATCAATAGACACATAGGAATAGACTACAATTCAATAGATAGACTATATTGAATTCTAGACTATAAATGCTATGAGACAATCTACAAAACTCACTATAAAACTACAAAAGACTACAAAAGTCAATGATAGGTTATAAACCTACAAGATCAATGTATTAACACTATAAAAGACTACAAAAGTCAGATAAAACTATTTGGAAACCCCCCATTTTCAATGGGAACCTACTCACTCACCTAGCACATGCTGTCAACAGTTCCATACATAAACTATTAAAGACTACAGAAGTCAATGATAGACTATGAATACTATAAAGGACTGATGTGGAGTCAAAAGACAATAAAAGGCTACTAAAAGTTACCAGAAACTTCAGAATAGACTACAAGTTGGATAGATAGACTATAAACACTATAAAGACTACAAAAGTCAAAGAAACATTGGAATAGACTACAAAGGTGTTGGTTATTGTGGTCAGTCATTACTGCTTGGAAGTCCAGTCCCAAAAAAAGACTGCAACTGGATTTGAAGAGCACAAAAAGTTAGGGTTAGGGTTGACTACATATATCATGAAAATGGTAGTATACCTCGTACTTTACAGAGCCTCACCCATTCCTGCAGGAATCCACAGGAACTGGACTGGAATCCACAGGAACCCACAACACTGGTGCTCAGCTGTTCCTTCCCCCTGGACCCCTGGTATGCATTTTTGATCCCAGTTCTAGTATGTACATATTGACTACAAGTTCAGTGGATAGACTATAAAGCTGTAAAAGACTATAAATTATGAGAAACTGTGAATTCATATGAATTGACTATCAATTCACTTTGGTTCACTTGAATTGCCCATGAATTCAGCAGACATTTGCTTGAATTGACCACAAATTCATAGGAAACATCAGACAGGAATCCATGGGGGAGGGTGAAGTACACTTGGTTCACTTGAATTGCCCATGAATTCAGATGGGAGGCTGTCCTACCTCTTCTTTCTTTGCTTCTGCCACCGGTTTGTGGCTGGATTTATGCTGGATTTATCAGTGAATTGATAGTAATTCAAGGATTCCAATTGAAGTGAAAGTCAAGTACATGAACCTTTCCATAGTTTATGTGCTGAACTTGTAGTCTATTCTGATGTTTCTTATAACTTCAAGCTTTAGACTGTAAGTTTGTCTGATGTTTCCTATGGATTTGTAGTCAATTCAAGCAACTGTCTACTGAATTCATGCTCAATACAAGTGAACCAAGTGTACTTTACCCTCCCCCATGGATTCCTGTCCAATGTTTCCTATGAATTTGTGGTCAATTCAAGTAAATGTCTGCTGAATTCATGGGCAATTCAAGTGAACCAAAGTGAATTGATAGTTTCCCATAATTTTGTTGTAAATATTACTTCCCTTCAATCACTGTTGTAGTCTATTCCAATGTTTCTCCCAACTTCAAGCTTCAGACTAGAACCTTCCACAGACTTTCATAGTCTATCCACTGAACTATCCAACTTTGAGAAGACTGTGGCATGTGGGAGTGAGGAAAGTGCAATCAGACATGCTGACAGGATGTGTGAACACCTAAACAACACACACACACACACATACTCACACCTTCAACACTCATCACCACAGGTATGTGCATGGTGCTTCGAGTTCAGGTTCACACAGCAAATGGAATTACTACCATACTTGTTCTGTTAGAACTTAAAGTAGAAGTTCTAGAAATGAAATGGGAATGAAATATGCAATGAAACAGGAATGAAATATAGTACCTGAAAAAAGCGCAAAATGAAATATCTCATATCATAATGTCTTGGGCAATAAACACATCAGGAAAATCACTTCTTCCCTGAGGGTATCCAGGGTAGACCCTGGATACCCAGAGGCTGTCATGGAACTCAGGGCATCAGGGTGCCCTGGAGCACCCTCAGATACAGGTTCCTTTTTTTGATTTCCCAATAGCAACCTGGGGTTGCCCTGAGGTGTGCTGAGGTTGGCCTGGGGTGGCCTGGGCTGTCCTTGGGGATCCCTGATGCCGACCTTATGCTAATTTTGGCCTTCAATTTTCCTCATCACACTATACTTGAATATATAAAATGTATATCGAATGTATTTAATTAGTGTGGAAAGAATCACTTGTCTATGGAAATGTTTCCAAACCCCAAGTCAGTTTGAATCGAAATCACACCACTCTTCTTTCCACCACCCAAACTGGACCCTGTGAACTCTCAAGTGAGGGATGTGAGACAACACTTGTGAAATCAATGTGGATGAGATTGAGGTGGGCATGGCTGAAATTGAGGCAGTTGAGGTGGGGGTGAATGAAATTGAGGTGGGTGCTGGCAAAAACAAAGAGGTCTTACAGCTGATTGCGAAACGATAGAGCAGCTCGGCTCCCGTTCCATCCTAGCCATTTGTTTGTATGTGGCGCACACCAAAGCCAAATAGACCAGATCGATAACACTTCTCCATCGTCCTCCTTCATATCCCCCCCACTCTCCTTCGTTGAACACTCCACCATCTCTCCTCTTCAATTAAATTCCTCGATGGCATGTATATACTCTACAGCAATGTGAAAATCCTTCCATTCTTGCTTATGAATTGTCACCCTCGCACCGATGGTCACCCACTGCACCTACTGATGGCACTAACTCCAAAATTCTAATATTTCTAGGTTTTCTTGGGTATTTTAGAACCATGGCTAGCATCCACGGACTGATGATATGGAGCTCCTCGATGATAGCGGCAGGGGAGCTCGGAGAAGGGTTTTTTTTTCGTCTATAAAAGCTTTGATGTGCGTGCTTATTTTCCCCAACTATATACTCATGGCTAACAACGAACTCCAGCTGAATGCGGCGGAGTGGCAAGAAATGCTGCGTCGATTTCCCTGTGCTTCATTCTGGCTTCGCATGCACGACCATCACCCTGACATCCATCCAGTTCTAGAACAAATGGCACAGCACAACAGAAACCTCAACGGTAACCCGTACACTGGCCTTCTTGCTGCCCCCGTCCAACCTGCTGCTCCACCTGGTCTACCTGCCGCCCCCCCTGCTGTTCCTGGGTTTGCTCCGCAGGCCATGTATCCCCCTGGTTTCCCTGTGTTTCCCGGCCTCTATCCTAACCATGGCTACTACCCACCTGCTCAGTTTCAACCACGCGCCCACCCGTCATACTACCATGATAGGCCTGAGAATTTGCCGGCCCCTGCTACTCCACGTCCTGCCACGGCCCGTCGTAGGTCCTGTTATCTTGGACCATAACAGAAGTTGAAAATGGGGTTGTCACTCGCTTGATCGTCCGCTTACCAACCGACCTTCCTTGGAATGATTTTTTCGACAGGATATGTGCTAATATGGACCTCATCCCGGCCAACGCAGTTTTGGGTTACAAGTTCTCGGGAGATCGCATTTCTGACCCACCAAACTGGCTTGCCAATGCAGAGGATCATGTCCAGGCTATGGCTCATGCAACAGAGAAGATCAAGCGCGCTAGGACACGCGAGGTTGTTCACTTCAGTCACCATGTAATTTCAGTATATATTACATGACTAATAGTAGTACTGTATTTATTTATTGTACTGAATATATCCAGAATCTTTACTGTATCTATTTCCTTAAAATGTCACAAAATCAGCTGTCACACTATTGAATCTATTTTTTTGCACTAAATAAATCTTTTTGGTGCCAAGACTCTGAATTAAATATATTTCATGGTTTCACTACTGAATCTATTTTTTTGCACTAAATAAATCTTTTTTGATGCCAAGACTCTGAAACAAATATATTTCATGGTTTTACTACTGAATAAATCTTTTTGGTTAACATGTCACAAACTTGCCTGTCACACCACTGAATACATTTTGGCTCTGGATAGACTACTAGAGGTGTCTGCGGTCCTAGTTCCAAAGAAGAGTGTGTTATGATTTTTCACTAGTAGAGGTATTATTGATAAATTTCTTTTTGTTTGTAAATGCTTTCCTGGGGCTGTAGGGTCCTACTGTTTTCAGGATCCACTGCCCATTGCCAAATATGGAAGGTGTGGCTATGTTAAATGAAAAATAGCAATAAAATACAGGGAACAATGATGAGTTTAGGGTGTTGCTCACTGTTGGTGATGATGTTGGGGGTGGTTTTCAGGGTCCAGGGCACATTTCCAAATAAGGAAACATGCGCTTTTTCACATGTAAAATAGCAATAAAATCAGGAAAAATTAGGGGTGGTGCTCACTGTTGGGGACAATGTTGGAGGTTGTTTTCAGGGTCCAGGGTGCATTTCCAAATATGGTAATATAGCTAAAAATAGCCACAAAATAACCAAAAAATCAGAAAAAAAATGGGGGTGGTGCTTTCTGTTGGTGATGTCATCTGGGGTTGTTTTCAGGGTCCAGGCCATATGTCCAAATAGGGTAATATATTCAAAAATAGCTAGAAAATAGGAAAGAAAATGGAAAAAGATATGAATGGTGCACAGAACATCAGGCACTGCCTTCAGGGTACACTTCAGGGTCCATCCCAAAGAGGAAACATCACCTGGTTTGACCAAAAGTGAAGAAAACCAACAGGAGAATGTTTTTATCTATCAGGGTCCATGTAATGGGATGTTGGGATGATGGTCACATGACCAATTACCAAAAATGGTGAAAACAAAAGTTGTAGCCCTACATTGTAGCTTCCCGAATCTGTTTTGCTCCTGTTATGGAGATATGAGGTACAGGAATTTCAAAAGCGTTGCGTTTTTTTTGTTTTTTGTGTTTTTCTCCATGAAAACAAAACCAAACAACATGATATCAGTATATTTAGAAAGCTAAAAGAAAGGGCTACAATTATTGTATTGTGGGAAAAATGGCCAAAAAAGGAAGGTGCATACCCTAGAAAAGAAATTGACACTGACAGACTATAAGAGTCTACCATAGACTACCAACAAGTTGGACATAGACTACAAAGTTTACTGATAGACTACAAAAGTCGGACTTAGACTACAAAAGCTTGGACTTAGACTACAAAGTTAGGGTTAGGGTTAGGGTTAAAAGTGCTACAAAGTTTGTAGTGTCCACTTTTCATCATTACAAAATTTTGTAGTGTTCACTTTTTCCTTAGAAGGGTTTGTAGTGTCTGCCTTTTGGGACTACAAAAGTTTGGTGTGCACTTTTCCATTTGGAAAGTTTGTAGTTCCCACTTGTTTTGACTACAAAGTGTGTGCTTTTTCATCAGAAAAGTTAGTAGTGTCCGCTTTTTGACACTACAAAAGTTTGTAGTGTGCACTCTTTCATTAGTAAAGTTTGTAGTGTCTGCTTTTTGAGACTACAAGAGTTTGTAGTTGACATGTAGTTTATGGTGTCCTTGGCTCTGTCTAGGTTATGGGGATGAGGTTGAAGGATTAACATGATCTTACTTACATATTTCCAGTTCTGCTGCATTAGTTTTTGACATTATGCACAAGCAGTCTTTACATTAGGAAAGGCTAGCCTAGACCTTCATATTGATACCTACTGTCCTATTTCAAAACATAATTATAAGCTCATGGGGATATGGCTGAAGGATTGACATGACCTCACATATTTCATTTGCCCTATTATCACTTTTTCACATCTATTTGGCAACCCCAGGGTTGCTACAAGGAGGGGGGGTTGCCAAATAGTTTAATCCCTCCCTGTAACATAGAATGTTGTAAAAGTAATTTAATTAATTAATTAATATACTTCAATTTGATTTTTTGATTTGAAATCTAAGTTCAGGAATTCTGAATTAACTTAGTCCAGTCCAGTCCAGTCCAGTGGAGTCCAGTTTTGTGGATATTGCTAATATGTAGTGAAGTCCAGTGAAGTCCAGTGGAATCCAGTGGAATCCAAGTGGAGTCCATGTGGATTATGTGGGGGATGGTAAAGTGCTGAGTTCCAAGGGAATCCAAGCTTACCTGAATTGCGATAGTTGCTGAATCAAACGGTTTGAGACATGCCATGAAGCAATTCAGAGACTGGAGACTCGTGTATTCTGTCATAAATAGATTGAACTGTCCAACCCGATTCACAGCCTAAGCCTCCAGTGAAGAGACAAGGACTCTACAAGATTATGAAGACTGGATGGAAATTAATTACTCAATGATGCTCCTAACTCACAGAGGGGCTTTGTAATGGCATAGTGGTATATACACTTTGTGTGATCTAGCATCATCATATTTACATGTATTTATTCCCATGTTGTATAGCATCGTGTTTACAACAATAAACTCACTTTGCAACCACAATATACATTACATGTGGATGGAGTCACCCCATTTCTATATGGCTAGGCAGCCTTATGCCTCCCCTCCGGGATACAAGAGTCCTGCACTGGGTGACTGCACCCCAGTTCCTGGGTCACAGGATATTCTCAACATGGTATTGTCTCATGGCACCACATTACAAACACTCTCCCATGTACCCCCAATATTCTCCGCCGCCATCTTGCACTCATGCCTTCATCAAGAAGTCCTGATCAGCCCTTTGGTTTCACAGAATTCATGTAGTCTTTTATAGTGTTTGTAGTTTATCTATTGAACTTGATGTCTATTCTGATGTTTTGTAGTTACTTTTGTAGTCTTTTGGTGTGTTTATAGTCTATCTATTGGGTTTGTAGTCTATTCCAATGTTTCTATTAACTATTCAATGTCAATTCACCTGAAATCAATGTCAATTCACATGAATTCAAATGAATTCAAGTAGTCTTCTATAGTGTTTGTAGTCTATCTATTGAACTTGAAGTCTATTCCGATGTTTCTATTAACTATTCAATGTCAATTGACATAACTTGAATGTCAATTCACATGAATTAAAATGAATTCACGATCAATTCATATGAATTCAAGTAGTCTATCTATTGAACTTGAAGTCTATTCCGATGTTTTGTAGTCTTTTGGTGTGTTTATAGTCTATCTATTGGGTTTGTAGTCTATTCCGATGTTTCTATTAACTATTCAATGTCAATTCACATAAATTGAATGTCAATTCACATGAATTCAAATGAATTCATGATCAATTCATATGAATTCAAGTAGTCTTTAATAGTGTTTGTAGTCTATCTATTGAACTTGAAGTCTATTCTGATGTTTTGTAGTTACTTTTGTAGTCTTTTGGAGTGTTTATAGTCTATCTATTGGGTTTGTAGTCTATTCCAATGTTTCTATCAACTATTCAATGTCAATTCACATGAATTCATGATCAATTCGTTGGGGAGCTTGCTCCCCTTTGTACTGCTAACCAACTCCAAAATGTAGATGATGACCTAATCCACAAGTAGTTGGCCATGTTTACACATTGCACAACATGGACAACCTGTGCGAACTTGCTCATGCATGACTCGCATGACAAAAATGACCACAAGCTCCCCTTTGTACTGCTAACCAACTCCAAAATGTAGATGATGACCTAATCCACAAGTAGTTGGCCATGTTTACACATTGCACAACATGGACAACCTGTGCGAACTTGCTCATGCATGACTCGCATGACAAAAATGACCATCTGGCAACCATGAACTCTGTGTCTGGTCATTTCTGAATCTGATTCTTCTCTTCCAAGCCTGATCTCAAGTTACTTAGCTTATCCAATTTCATCTGGTTACTATAGTCCAATTCAAATTTTCTGATGTATGAATTGCCCTCTTTCTCCTTCCTTGGCTTCTAATTTACAGATTAAATAAATTTGAATTTTTCTTTAGCTATGCCTTCTGACCCTGATCTTCTGGCTGCAAAAAAATGCTGGAACAAACCTTGCTGACAATATTTGCATTCAGGAATACAATCACAAAATTCTGGTAAGTTCTATAAATCTTTCTTGACAGATGAGTGTTAGCTTCTGACTTCTATTTTCAATCTGATGGGGCAGGGCCTTCAAGGGTGATACAACACACCAGTGTGTGTGGTTTTTTTTCTATAAAACACAAAAACATAGATTGTCCAATATTTTTTATTATTCCTAATTTGCCCATGCAGATTGCTGGAGCTGGGCCTTCTCAGATTATTTTACCTGATCCTACTCAGCTTCAAAGTTTGACTCAGATTCTTGCTCCCTCAGTTACTTGTGTCAACCCTCAAGGCTCAGGCTGGAGTCCCAACAGCACATTAGGAAGACAAGAAAGAAAAAACCCTTTCATAAACCCAGCTTACATTGGCTTTGGGCCTTTGGTGGCTGGCCTGGGCAATCTCAATTTGAAAAAGCCAAGGGTTGACTCTAATTGAAGCTTCAATTGATCTGGGTCCTAGAGATTTTGCACCTGGTGGGACTTCCCATTGAGTCACCTGCAACAAGTTGAGCAGGAACTCCTTAAATGAAACTGCACGGAGAGGACAACATACAGTGTGAAGCCCTAGGTTTAACATAAACAATTAATGGTTGGAAGTCCAGTCTTGTGACTGCAAAAAGACCAGTC
Organism: Laccaria bicolor S238N-H82; assembly: GCF_000143565.1. Taxonomy (NCBI): domain Eukaryota; kingdom Fungi; phylum Basidiomycota; class Agaricomycetes; order Agaricales; family Hydnangiaceae; genus Laccaria; species Laccaria bicolor. The sequence goes on from NW_001889886.1 coordinate 227,734, forward strand.
TAAACAAACTGGTTTTTTATAGCCCATTAAATACCCTTCAAAACACACTCAAACACATATTAATTGGTTCAAAACTAACAAAGATATAGTTGAAAATGTAAATTTTCACTGAAAATAGTAGATATACCAGACTTTTTTTTTTATAGCAACACCAACTATTAACAGAATTTAATGTTCTTGGCTCTTTTTAAAGCTCAAAAAACATTAATAGACTGACTGATTTATGAGTCTAAAATATTGGCCAAAAGATGTTTCAAACTGGTTAAAACCAAAGAAAACCAAAACCAGTCTATAAACCACAAAAGGACCACAGACCACAGTTTTTTGTGGTCCAGTTCAGCTTTTTGACTTCTGGGAAAAGGGCAGACTGGTTAAAGCCCTGGAGCATCAAAAATTGGACCATACCAAACTTTTAAACACTATAAACAATCATGACATGCATTCATCTGAGTATATATATTATGGTCAAATATGCTATAAGACCTATCAGCAATTTTGGTATGAAAAAAAAAGTTGATTCAATAAACTAGGATGCATCGAGCTCCCCATCTAGACTGCGAGGTACTCGCATAAGCCCTGGAGCATCAAAAATTGGACCATACCAAACTTTTAAACACTATAAACAATCATGACATGCATTCATCTGAGTATATATCTTATGGTCAAATATGCTATAAGACCTATCAGCAATTTTGGTATGAAAAAAAAAGTTGATTCAATAAACTAGGATGCATCGAGCTCCCCATCTAGTCTGCGAGGTACTCGCATACAAATTCGTTCTATGAATTCAAGTAGTCTTTTATAGTGTTTGTAGTCTATCTATTGAACTTGAAGTCTATTCCGAT
>NW_001889886.1:228628-232682 GCF_000143565.1 Laccaria bicolor S238N-H82
CCCCGTCCACAACAAGAACAAGGACAAGACGAAGAAGGAGAAGGCGCCTGTGACGGTGGAGGATGAACGACGATGCGAGGAGGTTGCGCAGCTTTTGTTGGAGGGGAAGAAAGGGGAGGAGTTGGCTGCTGCTGTTAGGGATTTGGATAGTCGTTCTGATTTCACCAGGGCGGGTTCTGGTTCTGGGTTGTTTGTACACCAGCAACAACAACCACTATAAAAGACTACATGAATTCATATGAATTGACCATGAATTCACTTGAATTCATGTGAATTGACATTGAATAGTTAATAGAAGATAGACTATAAACACTCCAAAAGACTATGAAAGTCACTACAAAACATTGGAATAAACTACATGAATTCATATGAATTGACATTAAATAGTTAATAGACACTAGAAAAGACTACAAAAGTCACTACAAAACATTGGAATAGACTTCACGTTCAATAGATAGACTACAAACACTATAATTGACCATGAATTTATTTGAATTCATGTCAATTCACATTGAATTCACATAAAAACCAAAAAAAGTTAATCAAAACATCAGAATTGACTACACAGTCAATAGATAGACTATACACACTAGAAAAGACTACAAAAGTCACTACAAAACATCGGAATAGACTACAAACCCATAGATAGACTATAAACACTACAAAAGACTACAAAAGTCACTACAAAACATTGGAATAGACTTCACATTGAATTGATAGACTACAAACACTATAAAAGACTACATGAATTCATATGAATTGACCATGAATTCATTTGAATTCATGTGAATTGACATTGAATAGTTAATAGACACAACGGAATAGACTACAAACTCAATAGATAGACTATAAACACTCCAAAGACTACAAAAGTCACTACAAAACATAATAGACTTCAAGTTTAATAGACAGACTACAAACACTATAAAAGACTACATGAACTCACATTGAATTCACATAAAAACTACAAAAAGTTAATAGAAACATCAGAATTGACTACAAAGTCAATAGATAGACTATTGTGAAGCGTTCACTCTGAACTTCTCGCATTGCTGAAGCCAAGAGGGAAGGAGGAGGCAAGAATGGGTGGATCTGGGATCAACACCCATGAGTGAGCAATGAGCAGTTACAAGATACTTAGCTGGCCCAACATGATTATGCATACTGTAGGAAATAAAGATATACAAAGCACTACATGTAGTGCAAGAGGATGGCAAGACTGCTGACAAGCTGGTGGTTCAAGACAAAAGATCAATATATTATGTAAGATATCCAAATCTAGCTATATACCACTGTTTGACTATGGCCTCTGGGCATTCCCTTCCAATCCTATATCACAACTATACACACTAGAACAGTCTATAAAAGTCACCACAAAACATCAGAATAGACTACAAACCCAATAGATAGACTTTAAACACTCTAAAAGACTACAAAAGTCTGTAGAAACACTGGAATAGACTACAAAAGTCAATAAAAATCCTGTACTTTACCCTCCCCAGCTTAATCCATATGGAATCCATGGAAGAGGGGATGGATTCCAGAAATTCTAGATGGACTCCATGGAAAGGCTGATGGACTCCATGGAAAGGCTGATGGACTCCATACTTTATACATACTTCCTGGGATGGAATCCATACTTTCTGGGGATGGACTCCATACCTTTGGGGGATGGAATCCATACTTTTTTCACTAACTTCCATACTATTTCCATCCTGGAATGGTCATGGAATCATGATTCCCATACTCAAATCCATATGGAATAAGTTCAAACTACAGTTAGAACTACCTACATAAATTACATACATACATTTATTTAAGGTAGACGACAACCATATCCTTCCAACGTCACGTGCACAGCGTGACATTTCCATTTTAAGCCTCAATTACACAGATAATGTCCTAGAATATTTTGAACATGAATCGCAGCTAATCGGAAACCATAGAACTGAGCCGAATGTAGATTTCATGGAGCACAAAAAAAATTAAAGCAGTAAAACGAAATTTGAGGGAAAAGAAACAAAAATACTTCACGACACGTCAATTTGAAGGCACACGTGCAAATCCTCTTCATTAGGCCAGAACCATGCCTAAGCAAAGCAATTATCTTCAGTACAGAGCATATAACTTACATAGAGGTGATAAAACAACAAAAAGCTAAAACTACAAAGGAGAATGAGGGGATTCTATTTCTATTTCTGGGTGTTCAATTACTCAAGGACGCGTCTTAACTAACAAATATCAGAGAACAACAACCCCCGCAAGATATAAAACCTTTAGGAATTCATTATAGTCAATTTTGGATCGAAATTTCGATGCAACGAAGGCTTTTGACGGTCAATCTGAGCTTCAGGAACGGTGACCGAACCTACCATAGTATCTTCGTATCTCCTCCCCCAATTTTCATTCTCCTACTTTATAAATTTGTATATATCTTTAGAGCACTAATTCTAATAGTTCTATGGTCGTCGATTTTCCCTAACTTTATGCACAGAATTGTTATGGCCTTTTCTTTGACTTTTCTCATTTCTGTTTGCCAAAAAAGGAGTGTTATGTCATGTCACAGAGGGTTGGTTGTGTATGGTTGTCGTCTACCTTAACTACCTTCAATGTGAAAGGGAGGGGGGAGTGGTGAAGGAGTAATGAAGGGAGGGAGAAGTGATGGAGGGGGGGGGGAGGTGTGTGAGAGGGTGTGATGGACAGTGATGGAGGAGGGAGTGGTGGGGATGGGGTTTAAGAAGGGAGTGAGGGAGGGGGGAGGGGGCAATGGGGGAAGGGAGAAGATGAAGGGAGGAGCAATGGGGGAAAGGAGACAATGAAGGGAGGACGAGCTTACCTATTACCCATGTCCGTTCATGCATGTCTTCATTTGTGGGTGTCATGTCCTGGGTACTTGGCATTCAGGGTGGGCGTTGTCAGTGGGCGCTTGTCGTTTGTGGGCATTGTCGTGGGCAGTGGATGGTTTCAGGGGCGGTGGACTTGTTTTGTGGGTGGTGGACGTTGTTGTTGTGGGCAGTGGACACTTTTTGTGGGCGGCGGACATTTTTTGTGGGCAGTGGATGTTGTTTTGTGGGTGGTGGATGTCGTTCATGGGCGGTGGGCAGTGAATGTCATTAGTGGTGGGTGTACATCCTGGATGGTGAGTGCCATTTGGAGGTCTTTACCATCCCCCATAAGTTCCGGCGGATTCCAAGCGGAATGTCGGAATTCCATGGAATTCCGACGGAAACTAGTTGGCTGGAGCCTCAGCCATTCTGGTTTCCAATTCCATGGAAATTCCAATGGAATCCGGTGGAAATGGTCGGAATCTGGGAGCCTCCCAGAACAGTTTCCATTGGAATTCATTGGAATTCCAACCAGATTCCATGGAATTCCAATGGAAAGTATATTCCAGTCAAATTCCAACAGATTCCGAGAGATTCCAATGAATTCCAATATTTGTTGTTGTTATTATAATATATATATAAATATCTGGATGCATGAGGATTGAACTCTAGCCTCAGGAAATCTCACGTGAACACTGAGCAGCAATATTTCCACTACACCATATGGCTGTTAAAAGCCTACCAACATTTATTCTATATAACCCATCCTCATGCCCACCTTCCTAAACCAGTCATGGCATTCGCCGGCGTCACCATCAGCATCTGTTTTGCTGTCAACCACAACCACCACCACCATCACCGCGACCAGCACGGTCACCTCCCACCACACCCACACAGCATACGACAACGAGACAGCCACATGTCAACCGACGACGTCAACAAGCCCACTCCCTTTTCCCTCCCCCCTCCCTTTTCTCTCCCCCTTCCTATTTCCTCCCCCTTCCTTTTCCCTCCCCTTTCCTTTTCCCTACCCCTTCCTTTGTCCTCCCCCTTCCCTGTCCCTCCCCTCCCTCTCCCATCCCTTTTCCCTCCCCCTTCCCTGTCCCTCCCATCCCTCTTCCCTCTCCCATCCCTTTTCCATCCCCCTTCCCTTGTCAATTCCCTATTTCTTGTGCCCCCCCCCCCCCCTTCCCTTTTCCCTCCTCCTTTCCTTGTCAATCCCCCCTTCC
>NW_001889886.1:237759-254927 GCF_000143565.1 Laccaria bicolor S238N-H82
ACATTTGGCTCCAAGGGTTATTCTCCCCAGGGCGTTGTAACATCCGACGGACTCCAGCTTGGTTGTGGTGTTTGCTGTTCTTTGCATGTTTACGCCACTGTGGTTCATGCTGTTGGCATGCAAGTGTTCTTTCTACTCTCCTGTTATTACAACCACGGACTAAGCATTTAGAAGCAAGCTCTATGTGATGTATATCACATAGAGATCCACCACGAGAGTTAGAAAGGTCATTTGTGCAATTATCATATGCACAGTGCTAAAAAAGATTATTGTGAACAAACAAACTCTATGACAAGAATATAAAGGTAATTCATTTATCTGGGGACGAGGTCTTTACCATCCCCCACGTAATCCAGATGGACTCCACTGGACTCCACTGGATTCCAGTCACCCTTTTGCCAGGCCAGATTGGCTGGTACAATGCCCAGTCCACTGGAGTCCAGTCCAGTCCACTGGACTCTCACTGGACTGCCAGCCACTTTTCAGAGTCCAGTCCCAGTCCAGTGGACTGAGAGTCCAGTCAGAGTTCACTGGAGTCCACTGGAGTCCACTGGTATATTAACTGAATTAGAACAAACATTATACTAATTTCAGCAGTCCAGTGGAGTCCACTGGACTGTACTAGTAACATCAGTACTCAGTTATTATTATTAATACAACTAAAAATGCGAAAATAGAGCACTATCATTAACAGACAACACTAGAAGTATTATAATACTACAACATATACTATATTATGAAAACCAATGCTACCGATAATGAGGATCAAGCATTTTGTTCAGTCTGCGGGGTGAGATTACAAAGCAGGACAAACTCACGGCATTGTCCGATCGAACATTATGTGGCATCACTTGTCACATCGACGTGACCATCCTTCCTACACCACACCACCACCTCGACTACACCACCACTCACCACCGCTGACGTCTGACGTCGGCGGTGGGTTTACTGTTTGCGTCAACCCACGACGACACCGCCCACCATCGATACCGCCCACCGTCGACGCCACCTACCATCGACACCGCCCACCGTCGACACCGCCCATGCCACGTCACTCCCGCTAATGAGGAATGGCACACCCATGCCACGAACGACAACGGCGCCCATGCAAACGTATGGGTACGCAGAACGACAAGCCAAGAACGAGGGACGGCGCCCATGACGTTGCCACGTCATGGGCAAATAGTACGTGTGTTTGCCCAACCACCCCATTCCTCCGTCCTCACCACAACAGCAGACGAGCGCCCACCCCGAGCACATACGAAAAGCGACAAGCGCCCACCCCACCCACGAATTTTGACAAGCGCCACCATGAGAAACGACGAGCGGACACGGAAAACGACAAGCGCCCACGGAAAACGACAAGCGCCCACGGAAAACGACAAGCGCCCACGGAAAACGACAAGCGCCCACCCCACCCACGAATTGTGACAAGCGCCCACCACGAGAAACGACGAGCGGACACGGAAAACGACGAACGCCCACAAAAAACAATGAGCACCCACCTCCACCTCCACGAGCACCCGCCCCCACCCGACGGCACGCCAACGCAGAACGCCAACGCAGAACGGCGACAAGGGCTTTGCAGCCACCCCCGTCGTCATTGCACCCCCCCACCTCGTTAACCTCGTTTACAGCCGCTCCCGTCGTCATTGCCCCCCCACCTCGTTAACCTCGTTACAGCTGCTCCCGTCGTCATTGCCTCCCCACCTCTTTACAGCCGCTCCCGTCGTCATTGCCCCCCCACCTCGTTAACCTCGTTACAGCCGCTCCCATCGTCATTGCACCCCTCCACCTTGTTAACCTCATTTACAGCTGCTCCCGTCGTCATTGCCCCCCCACTTCGTTAACCTTGTTACAGCTGCTCCCGTCATCATTGCCCCCCCACCTCTTTACAGCCGCTCCCGTCGTCATTGCCCCCCCACCTTGTTAACCTTGTCTACAGCTGTTCCTGTTGTCATTGCCCCCGCCTCGTTTAACCTCGTTTACAGCTGATCCCGTTTTCATTGCCCCCCTCGTTATCGTCGTTTACAGCTTCTCCTGTTGGCATTGCCCCCCCCCACCTTGTTAACTCTTGTTTACAGCTGCTCCTGTTGTCATTGCCGCCCCCTCGTTATCTTCTTTTACAGCTGCTCCCATTGTCATTGCCCCCCCCCTCATTATATTGTCATTGCCCCCCCCCCCACCTCGTTAAACCTCGTTTACGGCCACCGCCTCATTAACCTTGTTTACAGCCGCTCCCGTTGTCATTGCCCCCCCACCTCATAGTAGATGTGCAATTTGTTATCATTACCTTTCGTTGAGATTTCATAGGTAGTGTGTTATTGCCAGTATGTATACTTAGGTTGAAATTTCAGAAGATATGAATTTTCGGACTTGCAGGAGGAGGGTCAAGGGGAGGGTCAGGGGGAGGAGGAGGAGGAGGAGGAAGCTTTGGCTGAGCTGGAGGATGAGGTGGTTGTTGATAAGCCCAGACATGGGGGGAAGAGGGGGAAGGATGTCATCCTGAACAAGGGGGGGAAAAAAGGGTACAAAATTAATCACATTTACTTTGACATTCTCTGACATGAATTTTTAGCAAAAAGGGGCGCAAAACCAGTGCCCAGAAAAATGCAGAAGTGGCAGCTGAAGAAGCCAAGCGGGTCAAAAAGCAGACTCAGTGAGTTTTATTGCTTTATTTAAATCTTACATACTGAAATATTTAAAGCACTATGAAACTTTTAACCCAAAGGGGTATTTCAGTTGCACCACCTGCACGTGCTGCTGTTTCTGCTGCCCCTGCTGCTTCCTCCATCCCTTCCAGTTCTGCTGCTTCTTCTGTTCCTGTTGTCCCTGATGTTCAGGCTATCCCTGCTACTCTTGTTCCTGCCGTTGCTGATATTCATGCTATTTCTGCTGTTTCTCCTGCTATGCCCACTGTTTCTGCTGTTTCTGCTATTCCCACTGCATCCACTGGTTCTGCTATTTCCACTGTTTCCACTGTTTCTGCTGCTGTTTCTGCTGCTGTTCTTTCTATTTCTAATACCACTGTTCCTATTTCTACCACTGCTCCATTGACTTCTGGTGATGAACCAGGAGATGTCTCTATGGAAAGCCCTCCTCGTCCTGAGGGTTCTTCATGTGCCACTGGAGGCATTTTGCGGAACAGAGCTATGGGTCAACATTACAATCCTGTTGACGATGAAGATTTTCAGATTGCTCCTGTCTTAGGAAAAGTCAAGGGTGTTGTTAAGATATATGTTTTACCTCTAGATCCTGTTGAACTGGAATTTGCCACCATGCAACCAAGTCTGAAGGTTCCTGTCACTGTCAACATGAACTTGGGACCAGTTCTTAAAGAAGTAGCTCTTCACTGGCCACCAATTACTCGTAAGTAATTCATGATGTATAATGCTTTAAATGTGATATAACTCTGTTTAGGTAACCGTATCCTTGTTTATGATGCTCTTGATGGCCTTTGGATGGCCCAAGGTCTCTATGATATTGTGGTTGAAATCAATGACACCATTTTATTTGACAATTCAGGTGACAAGGCAACTCTACACCTTCTTGTTGTGGGTATTATATCCTATTTCAATACACTACAAAAGATTAACTTCTAATTATATTATAGAGTTCTTTTGAGCCTGGAATTTCTTTTTCCTCAATTCCCCCTTCTCGTGCTCGTTCACTCCAAGGTGGATCTCTTCCATCTACCTCTCGTTCTGCCACACCCCACTCCTCTGTCCGTTCTCACTCTCGCTCACATTCTCTATCAACATCTGGGGATATCCAAACTGGCAGTATTGAGCCTGCTGATGCAGTTCCAACTCAAAAAGATGCTGAGGACTTGGGCACTACTTTCAGTCCATATGAATCAAGTCTTCTCCATATTCTTAACATTCCCATGGACCTTACTCGTTCAGCAACTGCCAAGTCCCTCTCAGAGGTCTTTACGCTGCCACTGCTTTTCCGAGCGGACTCCGTCAGACTGAGGGTATGCAGAACAGATATTTTTCTGCTTTGAAATGCAGCAAATTTTCCGGTGAATGTCCGAAGCTTTTCCGAGCATTTTTGGTCGGACTGAAAAGTCCGTCGGACTTTTCCGACGGACTTCCGATGGACTAACAGCAAACTAGCACCCAGTCCACTGGAAATGACGAGCAAGTGCCAACGGAATTCCAGTGGACAAATCCAACAGACGTCCAACGGAATTCCAACAGACTGTTGTTATTATTATTAATATATAACATAAAAAAAATGGAACATTGGGGAATTGAACACTCAACCTTAGGATCTGAAGCATATGTAACCCAATGCTAAACCAGCTGCACCAAGGAGCCTTTGATATAAGTAAGTAATTTGTACTATACATACCTACTGTTTGACCGCTTTCCTAAAACGGTCATCGGCAAACGCCGACGCATCATTTGGCCATCATCAACGATCCCACGTCGCTTGTCCTCAACCACATCCATCCCCAGCAACGACAGCCCACTGACCCACGACGACACGACACGCGACGCGGATGGCACGACGACACAACAACACGACGACACGATGACACGACGACACGACGACGACGATGACACGACGATGACGACACAATGACGTGTGAACGACGCGCGACGCGGACAACACGACAACACGACGACAACGACGACACGATGACGTGTCGACAACGCCCGCCGACGAGACAACAACGAGGTGACGACAACGCCCAAGGAGAAGGAAAGGCAACAACGATGCGCAACGGCGACAGGACGGACGACGACGACACGACGACGATGACACAACACGCGAGGACGACGACAAAACACGCGACACGAGGACGGCGACACGACGTGACGCAAGGACGGCGACACGACACGACGCGAGGACAGCGACACGACACGACGCGAGGACGGCACGACGCGACGCGAGGACGCCGACACGACGCGACGCAATAAAGCGTCAATGATGCGCGCCAATGACCACGCGCGAACGAGGATGAGGGCCCAGCACCACCATCCCCTCCCCCCTCCATTACTCACCATTCCATCCCCTCACCATTACTCACCACTCCCTCCCCCCACCCTTACTCCCCTCCCTTGCTGCTCCCCACTCCCTCCTCCTCCCTTGCTGCTCCCCACTCCCTCCTCCTCCCTTACTCCCTCCTCCCTTGCTGCTTACCATTCCCTCCCCCCTCCCTTTCTGTTCCTACCCCCTCACTTTTTGTCCCTTCCCCCTCACTTTTTGTCCCTTCCCCCTCACTTTTTGTCCCTCCCCCCTCCCTTTCTGATCACCACCCCCTCCCCCTTCTCTGTAACATAGAATGTAGTAAAATAAATTTATGTAGGTATAAAATATACTTTGTTTTTGAAACCTCAATGTCTTAAGGAATTTAGCATAAGGTCTGACCAGGGCCTGACTTGTTTAGATTTACTTATAAGAATTGCAGACTGGACACTGAAAGTCTGTTGGAAGTTGTGCCTTTTTTGCTTAGAAGTCCATTGAAAGTCCATTGGAAGTCCAGTGGAAGGTCCAGCAGACTGAGAACTTAGCAATTATGATGGTTTCTGCCTCTGTCCGTTGGAAATCCGATGGAAGTCCAGTGGACGTCCAACGGACACAGAATTCCGGCCAGTCCAACCATTTCTTGCTTCTAAGTAGTTTGAGTGGACTTTCACTGGACTTTGCCTGGACTTGCAGCGGAATCCAGTCATGTCCAACGGACTCCGACGGTCTTCCGACGGACTGTCCACTGAGTCCATCGGAAATGGCAGGGTCCGATGAAAGTCCGTCGGAGTCCGTTGGACAAGCAGTGGGAGTGTAAAGTACTGCCCTCTCAGAACAATTTCTTGCCTACCTTGCTGTCGCTGATGCTCTTAATGCCATGCGCAAGGTTAAGCAGTGGCCTGAAAGAGCACCTACTGAGAAGCATGTTATTGAACTTTTTATTGGGAAAAGCCAGTGGAACAATGTTTGGCGACCAATCTTCAGTAGGGCTTCTCAGCACTTTCCAGACATGGTCAAGTGGCTACAAGGTGATGCTGACAGCAAGACTGCGGAGGAGCTTTGGGGGATAGAGGGGAAGTACAATCTCAAGATGTTGAAGGAATGGATGGATAGAGGTGGAAAGCCCTTGAAAGGGAAGGCTAGAGCTGTTGAAGAACCTGTTGCTGAAAGCTCATTGAAGGGATCGGAGAAAGACAAGGAGAAGAAGAAGAAGAAGAAGAAGAAGAAGTCAGATAAATCAGATGAGTAAGTTGGGATGTAATAGTTACATATGCAATTGTTTGGGGTTTTTTGAATCTAACTTTTTACTATGCATTTTTTCAGATTTTTAGTTAAGCCTCATGTGATGGCTATTTCACCTTTGATCTGGCTAGTTTTATGGCTTGCATTTCAGCCTCTTATATCAGTCACTGGACCAACAACAGCGTTTCTAAATATCTTGATTCTGGCTGTATGTTCTCTAAAGCCTTATACTTTGGCTACATCACCTGTAATCTGGCTGGTTATGTGGTTTGCATTGGTTCCTGGTGTAATGGCCACAGGCTCAACAACACCATTTCCTGATATCCCATTTCAGGCTTTTAGTCAATTCATTTTGACAACATTTAACCCTGAAATCTCACTGGAAACTGTTCTGCTTGTCTTTTTTTCTTTAGTGGAAAATCCAGACTTGCTTAATTTACATGCACGTCAGAAACATCCAAAAGTCCTAAATGAAAAGAAAATTATTGCATCAAGTTGGATGAAATCACTGGGCCGTGCATTAAATGAACGACTGGATTCAGATCTCTCAATGCTATTTCAATCAAATGAATTTGTGCAAAATTCATGGGAAACTGCACTAGCTCTCAAGCTAGATGCATTTTCAGAGCTTCTTGGACTCACACCTTACAAACAAGGTGTTTTCAATAAAAAGCTGCAGAAAGTTTCTCAAAAGGCTATTGAGCCCATACAAATCATCTGTCCTATTGACATGGAGTGCGAAACTGCCTCATGTAACTCCCGACATATTGGAGTATATACTCGTCAACATGATATGCCTCTGGTGACTTTGATTCGAGGATCTTCAATTTACAAGAATGTTGGTGTATTGACTGGAGAGTGTAAAACATGTCACTCAATGTATTATGCTGACCATCAAATACATCATAAATCAAGGCAATCAGACAGAAACATTCCTGAACTCTGCCAAATACCTCCAAATTGGAAGCAATATTTGGGTTGACACTATCTTTTCAAATGCTCTGCTGAATGGCATGTACTCATTTCATGCATCTGCAAACACCTATACACAATATTGGAACAATAGCTTTGGAACTATTGACCCTCACAACACATTCAAAATTAGTCGAAAACAAATTTGGCAAGCTTTTGTACAGCATTCTATTAGAGATGTGGCTTCAACTTCAAATACTACATTTGAAACTCAACCTAATATTGCTATTGATGACTTGACTCAACATGCCTTTGCTGTTCTTGGTAAGAATGGTGAAATACCAGGTGCAAGAGAACACACCTGCTCTGATTGTACAAAGCCTTTCAAACAAACAATGCAGGATACAGAGCGCATTCCAGGTACACTTGATGTTAATATGATAACTTTGGATGGTGTTGTTATGGGTCCACAGGTTTGTCTACCTTATTGAATTGAATTAAATTAAATTGATCCCCTGCTTAGATTTGTGCTTTTGACAATTGTACTAATGACCTTCTTAATGCTCGTGGTGGTGCACTCTGTGCAACACATGAAGCGTTACTTGCAAATAAATGTCGCTTGGTTGGCTGTTCTAAAGAAAAGATACAAGGAACACAAGCTTGTAATGAGCATATGGCTGACTGGAAGAAAAGTGTTCAAGATCGCAGTAAAGCCACTATTAATGGTATTCGACGTGTTCTTCAATGTCCTGGTGAACATCAAGAATGGCAAAATATTCCTGATGCTGCTATTCAACAGCCACATGATGATGAGATTGATGCAAATGAGGCTGAAAATCCTCAAGCCACTATTAATGATATTCGACGTGTTCTTCAATGTCCTGGTGAACATCAAGAATGGCAAAATATTCCTGATGCTGCTATTCAACAGCCACATGATGATGAGATTGATGCAAATGAGGCTGAAAATCCTCAACCATCAATAAAGCGAAAGACATACTTCTCACCTAATCGTTCATATTGTGTTGAAACAGCATGTGCACCATGTGGAGTTGTCATTGCATGGACCAAATTTCCAAAATCTGAATCTCCAACTAATATTCTTAATTGGCTTGATGAAATATTTCCTAACAAGGAGGATCGACCTGCTTATATATGCATTGATAAAGCATGTCAAGTCTTCAAGACAGCTGTTGGAAGTACAAGGTGGAAAGATTGGACAGACACAACTCGGTTTATTGTTGACACATATCACTATAACAATCACCGTGCCACAGATGAAATTTGTCGAAAATGGTGTAATCCTGCACCAAAAGATGGCAGTGCACCAAATCTTGTGGGGGAAAAAGTTGATGAGGATGGAAATCTTATACAGTGGAGAGAATTTAACACCCAAGTCTGTGAACAACTTAATGCATGGCTTGCTGGCTATGAATCCATTTTAAAGCGGATGTCATCAAAAAACTTCAATTGGTTTATACATACTATGCTCATTTACCATGTCAAGCATGTCCTTGCCAAAATGGCATCTATGAAGGGTGATGGATCAACAGATGAAGAAAACAGTGATGAGGAAAGCAGTAATGAAGAAAGCAGTGATGAGGAGGGCAGTGATGAGAAAAGCAGTGACAAGGACAGCAATGAGGAAGAAAGCAATGAGGAAAGTGATTCTACAAATAGCAGTGATCATGATATGCATCTTTCAGATTAAGTATATATTTAGTAGAAGTAGTTACTGACAAATCAATTCCATGTATTTAGCTAGTCCAGCTTTGTTGTTAAATATCCAGAGAAATCCAATTTTGTATTGAATATGGTTGACAGAGTTGGGAGTCCAGTGGAGTCCAGTCCAGTCCAGTTTTGTATTAGATACAGTTGACAGTCCAGTGGAGTCCAGTTTTGCATAAGACACAGTTGCCAGTCCAGTTCAGTCCAGTGGAGTCCAGTCCAGTCCAGTAGAGTCCAGTTTTGTGTTGGGTCCAGCAGTGGAGTCCAGTCCAGTCCAGTCCAGTCCAGTTTTGTATTAGATACAGTTGACAGTCCAGTGGAGTCCAGTTTTGCATAAGACACAGTTGGCAGTCCAGTTCAGTCCAGTGGAGTCCAGTCCAGTCCAGTTTTGTATTGGATACAGTTGGCAGTCCAGTGGAGTCCAGTTTTGTGTTGGATGCAGCAGTGGAGTCCAGTCCAGTCCAGTCCAGTTTTGTGTTGGATACAGTTGGCAGTCCAGTGGAGTCCAGTGGAGTCCAGTTTTGCATAAGACACAGTTGTTCAGTCCAGTGGAGTCCAGTCCAGTCCAGTTTTGTGTTGGATGCAGTTGGCAGTCCAGTAGAGTGAGTCCAGTGGAGTCCAGTCCAGTCCAGTTTTGTGTTGGATGCAGTTGGCAGTCCAGTAGAGTGAGTCCAGTGGAGTCCAGTCCAGTCCAGTTTTGTGTTGGATACAGTTGGCAGTCCAGTGGAGTCCAGTGGAGTCCAGTTTTGTGTAAGATGCAGTTGCCAGTCCAGTTCAGTCCAGTGGAGTCCAGTTTTGTGTTGAGTACAGCAGTGGAGTCCAGCCCAGTCCAGTTTTGTGTTAGATAGTCTCCAGTCCAGTGGGAGTCCAGCCCAGTCCAGTTGTGTGTTGGATAGTCCAGTCTCCAGTCCAGCAGTCCAGTGGAGTCCAGTGGAGTCCAGTGGAGTCCATGTGGATTGCGTGGGGGATGGTAAAGTATTGCAACAAGCGCCAAACCCACCGAAAGGCCACAACACCCACGAAAACACCACAGTACCCACAAAAACCACACCCCGCCCATGAAACCACACCCAGCGCCCACATACACCACCAGCGGACGCGTAACAACACCCAGCGGATACAGAACAACACCCCCGGACACAAAAAAACGAACAGCAGACATGTCAGCGCCCACAAACACCGCCAGCACCCACAAAACAACACCCAGCACCCATAAAACAACACCATGGACGACGATGACAACAGGACGACGTGTCCACGTCAACAACGATGACGGACGACGTGCCCACGCCAACAACGACGGACAACATGCCATGCCAATGACGACGGCTCCACACCAACGCGTCTACGACACCCAGCGCCCACAGTACGTCGCTACGGAGGATGAGGATGACGATGCGATGACGATGCGACGACGTGTCCATGTCAACGCGTCTACATCACACCACAGCACCCCTTCCCCTCCCTCACTTCCCTCCTTCCCCTCCCCATCACCCCCTTCCCCTCCCTCCCTTCTCCATCACCCCCTCTCCCTCTCCACCACTCCCTCCCCTCTCTATCACTCCCTCCCTATCCACCACTCCATAACTCTCCACCCCTACCCCTTTCCTTGTCCCCACCCCCTTTCCTTGTACCTCTCCTTCCTTAAATATAGATTGTATGTAGTAGTATATAATAAAATATGTTTTGTGTCATTTTAAATACATTATAATTTGGTTTATTGACTTCAAATTCATTCTGAGTATTAAGTTGGTCATTAAGTCACCTGACTTTTAGCTGATCAGGTGTGGAAGTGCGACTTGTTTCATTCACGATGCACTCCATATTTCATTTTTCTCCCTACGTACATTTTTATCAGTTTTATTTTATTTTACGAACCTTCGCCGGGTTTGAAACTGAACGAGTATTAGGGAGACTTTGATTTGACAAGACGTATGACATCATCATTTGGCTTTGTTCGCGCCGCACCTCTCGTGAAGGATTCGGACTCGGACACTTGCATTATTTTTTGTACGTTTTTATTTTGAATTGATCACTACTCCCTTCCGCTTTTATTTCTTTGTACTTATGACAGATCTCACCGACCCGAAGCTCAATCTGAGGGCCAGACGGTAGGGTAGAGCATCGACACTTGGGATGTCCGCACTGAAGGCAGCTAGGGTAGAGCATCGACGCTTGGGATGTCCGCACTGAAGGCAGCAGTTGCGCACGTAAACAGACCTCTCCAAGTGTCGTACGTTCCCCGAGTCATGCCTGGTTCGAAGGTTTTGCCTAGGAATCGAGTGGGTGATGTCACTTCTATTTTTGTACTTTTTTTTGTTCCTCTTCGAACATTTTGACGTTCTTCCCCAAAGAATTGGTCTGGCAGCATGAGAGTATGTGCGTTGCCTTGTGATTTTTCATTTTTGTACTGTTTATAAGGTGTCCTCCCACCTGTCGAATGGAGTCGTCTTCTTTCCCCCTCTTTCATAGTCGGATTCTTAAGTCGTCCACTCGTCTCCTCAAGAAATTCAAAAGTTTACACGACGTTTCTACAAGTCATCTTCAAGTTCTCTAAGTTATACGTTTGAGGTGTATCAAGTAATTACAAGCGTTTTGATTCGACTCGTCCCAAACGCGTGTTCAGCTGAGTTGCCTTTCTTTTACCGGAATCCTCTCACGCCACGTTCTCCGCCATCGAAAGTCCCTTCAGAGCGCTTATCTGCGCATTGTCCCTCTTTGACGTCCCCTCGTCCATTCGACATCCTCTTCTCCGAACCCTCTACATACGTAGAATTCCTTTGACATGTTTCTCTTTTTTTTCTTTGTTTGGTTTTACTTTACTTCATTTCTCAGCAAACGACCAGATCACCTGTCCTTTTTTAGGAACTCTTAGCTTCCATCTGGAGGAACGATTCGCTTCCACACAGGACATGTACTGGTAAATTTACATGAGTTCAGAGGATTCCAGTGTAATTCCACTGGATTCCTGTGGAATTCCTGTGGAATCCTGTGGAGTGACTGAATTCCTGCAGGAATAGGTGGGGCACTGTAAAGTACTGGGTCGATGGTAGGGTATTGACAGAATGGGGATTCTAATGTGGGCATGGAAAGTGTAGGGTCAACATCTGTCATGGCTAACGTGTTATCTTCGAAAGCTACAGATGTACGCGCTAACATGGATAGGGGAAGTGAAGAGGCATCGTCCATCATAGCTGAATCATTGCCCTCAGAAGCAGCGATTGTTCGTGCTATCGAGGGTATGGGATTGATTGGCTCAACTTTGAAAGCTGCGAGGACTTGCACTAAAGAGGTTTCCGGGGTGGACTGATGGGTTGGTATGACGGTTGGCTCATCTTCATATAGAATGGTCGGGGATGAGGGGTCGTCGATCAACTGAGAGACATGGTCACCCTCGAGAACTGCGAAATTTCGCACTAACGAGGTCTCCAGCATGGATTGGCTTTCAAGGACCTGGTGAGGGCAGTTCCTTGCGCAACTGCAGCGGGCATAGCTCATGTTGGGTGGGAGAGGTTGTTTCTTTGGTGTCGTTAGGGTTTTTGGAGGCTGTGAGCCATTGTCTGTCGTAACCGAGTCAAGCTCCTCAAAAGCAGCAGATATCCACGCTAATGTGGGGAAGGGAGAGGCCAAGTCGTTGCCCTTGAAAGCAGTGGATATTCGCACTATCAAGGGTGTGGGAGCATCATGTGAGGCATGGACAACGGTTTTCTTGCCTGTCTTAGGGTTTAGGTTTACTTGGGAGTCAGGAATTCTGGAAGGCGTCGTAAGTTGACAGGATCTGTCAATCAAACTTGCCTTATGTAGTTTCTCCGAGTCTTTGCACTCTGGGACTTCATCTTGATGAAGTCTGTGGTGCCCCCACCATTGTGAAACCGAAGGGCTGATCAGGACTTCTCGACGGAGGCGTGAATGCGAGATGGCGGCAGAGAATATTCGGGGTACGCGGGAGAGTGTTTGTAACGTGGTACCACGAGACGATACCATGTTGAGAATATCCTGTGACCCAGGAAGTGGGGCGGGGTCACCTGGCGCAGGACTCTTGTATCCCGGAGGGGAGGCATAAGGCTGCCTAGCCGTATAGAAATGGGGTGATTCCATCCACATGTAATGTATATTGTGGTTGCAAAGTGAGTTTATTGTTGTAAACACGATGCTATAGAACATGGGAATAAATACATGTAAATATGATGATGCTAGATCACGCAAAGAGTATATACCACTATGCCGTTACAAATTCATATAAATTAATCATGAAGTCATTTGAATTGATGTGAATTGACATTCAATTCATGTGAATTGGCATTGAATTCAGATGAACTGGCATTGAATTCAGATGAATTGACATTGAATTCAGGTGAATTGACATTGAATTCAGGTGAATTGACATTGAATAGTTAATAGAAACATCAGAATAGACTATAAACACACCAAAAAACTACAAAAGTAACTACAAAACATCGGAATAGACTTCAAGTTCAATAGATAAACTACAAACACTATAAAAGACTACATGAATTCATATGAATTGATCATGAATTGATTTGAATTCATGTGAATTGACATTGAATAGTTAATAGAAACATCGGAATAGACTACAAACCCAAATAGATAGACTACAAACACTATAAAAGACTACTTGAATTCATATGAATTGATCATGAATTCATTTTAATTCATGTGAATTGACCTTCAAGTTATGTGAATTGACATTGAATAGTTAATAGAAACACACCAAAAGACTACAAAAGTCACTAAAAAACATTGGTATAGACTTCAAGTTCAATAGATAGACTACAAACACTATAAAAGACTACTTGAATTCATATGAATTAATCATGAATTCATTTTAATTCATGTGAATTGACATTGAATTCATGTGAATTGACCTTCAAGTTATGTGAATTGACATTGAATAGTTAATAGAAACATCGTCATAGACTACAAACCCAATGGATAGACTATAAACACACCAAAAGACTACAAAAGTCACTAAAAAACATTGGTATAGACTTCAAGTTCAATAGATAGACTACAAACACTATAAAAGACTACTTGAATTCATATGAATTGATCATGAATTGATTTGAATTCATGTGAATTGACATTGAATTTATGTGAATTGACATTGGATAGTTAATAGAAACATTGGAATAGACTACAAACCCAATAAATAGACTATAAACACACCAAAAGACTACAAAAGTAACTACAAAACATCGGAATAGACTTCAAGTTCAATAGATAGACTACAAACACTATAAAAGACTACTTGAATTCATATGAATTGATCATGAATTCATTTGAATTCATGTGAATTGACATTGAATTTATGTGAATTGACATCCTATATATAAATGTACAACGCTTACTAAGAATTATGTAATAGATCATGTAAGCAACGTTCTGACTTTGTGTTGAGTGTATCGGTAACAAACAACCCTCATTATCAACAAACAAAGGGCAGAAACACAAGGTAGCCACATGTTAAATTTCCTCCACCACAACACATTGCATTGGTGTTTCCTGCCCCCATCTTACCTTCCAACCATTCAATTTCGCTTTTTTGCACCATTTTTTTTCACCCACCACATCTGTGTGGGCGTCTTTGTCAGTGTATTTTCGCTTTTTTTGAATCATTTTAGGCTCATTTTACACCATATCTTCTTTTTTGACCAGTTCTATCTATCAATCCAGATCTTTTGACTTTTCTCCCTGACTTGGATTTTCCAATCAGAGTATACTTGGGGTGGGTGAGGATTCTGCTCCTGCTCCTGTTGTGAGTTGGGTTTTGGGGAGAATTAGAAGACCAAGGTGAAGCCCAGTGAAGTCCTACCTCCCTGGCCTCTCTTTACGAGTGTCTGCCGGTTGCTATCAAGACTTAGTCTTGGACCACTCTCTGGGCACAGTGTGTAGGGAGATTGGTGGGCGGGTTTACAGTTGCCCATCCTTCCTTTTTGGAAGTTGCTCCATTATCAACTACCATTGTTCACACCGATTTCGCTTTTTCTCTGCCTTTGCCTGATTGAACGTCAGGACCTTGAGACTGTCCTCAACCTTAAACCCCAGCATATTTGATTTCTCAAGATGTATGTATCTAATTGATGACATTTTTCAGTCTTGAAACTGATATAACTAAAATTGAAGGTCTGAAACTCCTCTGAATACTCCTCGACAAGTTCGAATTGCTGCACAGAGTGCAGAACGTGACAATCGCACATTGGATAGCCCCCAGCATCGTTGTGCTCCTCATGGTGTGCACTCCCCAGAGCATGTTGCTTTTATTGATTTGAGAATACCTCAGCATGCCCCAGATCCTGCTCCTGGAAATGATCCTTTTTTAGCTGCTCCTGCTCCTGCTCCTGCTTCTGCTCCTGCTCCTGTTCCTGCTCCTGCTTCTGCTCCTGCTCCTGCTCCTGCTCCTGCTCCTGCTCTTGCTCCTGCTCCTGCTCCTGCTCCTGCTCAACAACTTGCTGCTATTCCACCTGTTTCTGCTCTGAATAATTTAGAATTACCTCTGCATGCCCCACACCCTGCTCCTGCTCCTGTTGTATACAATGGACAGCAATATAATCATCTACCAGCTGCTCTAGCTCAGCAGCTTGCTGCACTTCCACCTATTCCTGTTCAGATAGGTCGAGGTTGAGGTCGAGGCCATGGCCGTGGTCATGGACATCAGGTTCATCCACATCCTAATGTAGTCCATCCACCACCAGCTCAGCACAATGCACCTGCACCTGCTGCCATGGTATGTTGATTTGATATATCTCAGTGTTTGTCACAGTTTAATTCTTTTTCCAGTATCCCAATCTACCTGCACATCTTCAAGTTGCTTACCAGGCTCTGGCCCCTCCTCATCCTAATTTGGTATGTTGATATGATATATTTGGGTGTTTCTTACAGAGTTTAATATATATTTTCTGCAGTTTCACAATTTACCTGCATACCAGGATCTGAATCAACATGCTCTTCTTTTCCCTCCTCCTGAAGAACCCCCTCTGCCTGCTCCTGCTCCTGGAATGGCTTTACCTCAACCTGTTCCTCCACCCCCAGTCCCATTTGCACCAAATCCTCTTCCTATGCCACCACCTGAAGCAGTTGCTCAAATTCCTGAAGCACGAAGGCCCTTTAGTCCTACCTGGCAGGTACATGATTTAGGGCATATGAATGTGGTCTGCTCTCAATGTGGTGCATTTCATTGGATGGATGAGAAGCTATCTTCTTCACGCCAAAATAATATAAAGTTTGGCATGTGCTGCTTTAGTGGAAAGATTGATCTTCCAAAATTGCATGAGCCTCCTCCAGAGCTTCTTGAATTGCTTACTGGAACTGATGATATTGCAAAGAATTTTCATAAAGACATTCGTCGCTACAATAATGCTTTGGCCATGACATCTCTGGGATGCAAAACAGATGATTCTGTCAATCAGGGTGGAGGGCCATATGTGTTCAAAATTCATGGCAAACTTACTCATCAGGCAGGATCATTGCACCCTGCCCCCAATGCACATCCCACATATGCTCAGCTATATATCTATGATCCTGCAGAGGCTCTCAACTACCGTATGGGACATAGGGCCAACAACACTCTTCATCGTGAAACAATGCAGAAGCTTCAGGATATGCTGTGGCGTAAACATCCAGGAGTTCAAATGTATCAGCAGGCATATGAGCTCACATGTGACATGGGGCAAACTGAAGAGTGTAATATTGCTCTTTGATTTGACAAATCCTGTGATTGTCGTCGCTACAATCTTCCAACTGCCACATCAAATGAGATTGCTGTAATTCTTCCTGGCAGTGAGGAACAGCCACAGGGGGACAGAGATATCATTTTGCGAAGAAAGGATGGAGCATTTGTCCAGATTGATCAAAGGCATCCCTTCTATGTTTCACTCCACTATGTTCTTCTCTTCCCAACAGGCCAGCTGGGATGGCATCCACATATTGAATACAGAGGTGGAGAGATGGTGCCTGATGCAGAAGAGCTTGATACAGATGCAGGAGAGAACAATGAAGGCCAGGTTCAGCCCACAAAGAAGAGAAAGTATATCACTCAAACAGAATACTTTTGCTACTGCCTTCATCCCCGCCATGATGAATCACCCCATATTTTTATGGCTGGCAAGCTTTTTCAGGAGTATATTGTTGATGCATGGGCACTCTGTGAACAGGCACATTTGCTGTACATCCAGTTCCACCAAAGAGAATTACGGTCAGAGTTATATCAGGGTGTCGTTGATGCTCTGGCATCAGATGCAACAGCAAATGAAATAGGGCAGCACACCATTCTTCCTTCCACATTTGTTGGA
>NW_001889886.1:259068-263697 GCF_000143565.1 Laccaria bicolor S238N-H82
TCCTGTTACCGAAAATATTGTATATCCTGAGGTACTTCTTGACTAAATTTGATATTGTAGATTTATGCTATGATTTTTGTACAATTTTTTTAATTACTGTAAATAAGTGTATGTGAATGGATATAGAGATTGGAATAAAAGAAGTGTACCAGAACTGGGATTTAAGATGAGTACCAAAACTGGGATTAAAGATGTGTACCAGGGGGTCCAGGGGGCGTGCCCCTGGCAAGCTGTGACCAGTGCTGGAGGAACGGCCGAGCATTAGCGAGTGCCGTGCCGTAGGCACGGGTCTAAAGCTTGTCTATACATGAAAACACAAAGGATTGATGGCTGACAAATTCAGCTTTATCTTACTAAGCACTTCACACCCTCACGAGACTTCTCAACACGGCTTCAGGCTGCTCCTGCCTCACTGTTCCACAAACCACCACGAACTCTGATACATTATTTTGTAAGTTTCTGGATAACATTTTGATCATTATGGAAAGCCTTCAACTATTTTTAGACACCTTCAATTGACATTTTGTCCACTTGGATTGCTTCTGATCACTTTTGATGATAGGATTTCACAAGGTTTTGATTGGTTAGTTGCTTCAATATGTGGATCTTTTTCTCTTTTTTTTGGTAATCAGAATATATGCTTCAGTTGTCCTTTTGGTCTTGATGTAGGATATTTCTTTTGCTCCCTGCCTTTATTACTTAACTATCATTTATTCCCTAGGGATTCTCCTCCTAATACTCCACAAAGGCATAGAAATATTGAGAGGGCAAGAGAGCGTCAAGAAAGGATGTTGGAAAGTCCTGAGCATAGGAGAACACCTCAAAATCCTGCTGTTGGTGGTGGTGTACCTTTTAGTCTTCCTTTCCCTATTCCACCCCCTGTTGCTCCTCTTCAAATTCCTCAAGGTCCTGTAGGTGATGATCCATTTGTTGAGGTTCTATATAATGGTCAAATTCTTCACCTTACTCCTGGGATGGCTGCACAAGTGGGTAATTTGCAAAATCAGGTAGGTTGCAGAGTTATATCTCTTTTTCTAATATTTAATATATCTTTTAGGCTCATGCTTCCCCCCTTGCTGCCCCTCCACCTCTATTTCCACCTGCTGCTATGGTAGATGTGGTAAGAAAAACCATTAGGCTATTTTCCATCTGTCTAACAAGCTTTTTTCCAGAATATGGGGCATCCTAACCAAAATGGTATTCAGTATCCACACTTACCTGCTCATTTACAGGCATTGGCTGCAGCTCTTCCACCTCTTCCTCAGCCTGTAGGAGCAAGAGGGAGGAGGGGGAGAGCTACGAAAGAAAGGAAAGTCATTAGAGCAGTGTCCACCAATGCCACTTCCAGTTTGCCTGTCTTAGGGTTTAGGTTTACTTGGGAGTCAGGAATTCTGGAAGGCGTCGTAAGTTGACAGGATCTGTCAATCAAACTTGCCTTATGTAGTTTCTCCAAGTCTTTGCACTCTGGGACTTCATCTTGATGAAGTCTGTGGTGCCCCCACCATTGTGAAACCGAAGGGCTGATCAGGACTCCTCGATGGAGGCGTGAGTGCGAGATGGCGGCAGAGAATATTCAGGGTACGCGGGAGAGTGTTTGTAATGTGGTACCACGAGACGATACCATGTTGAGAATATCCTGTGACCCAGGAAGTGGGGCAGGGTCACCTGGCGCAGGACTCTTGTATCCCGGAGGGGAGGCATAAGGCTGCCTAGCCATATAGAAATGGGGTGATTCCATCCACATGTAATGTATATTGTGGTTGCAAAGTGAGTTTATTGTTGTAAACACGATGCTATAGAACATGGGAATAAATACATGTAAATATGATGATGCTAGATCACGCAAAGAGTATATACCACTATGCCGTTACAAATCTAATATATAAAGAGAGGACGGTTGACAGTTGTTACGTAATAGATCATGTAAGCAGCCTCTTTGTCCTCGCGTCAGCGGCGTTTCCCGGGAATGTCACACGGTGTGACCACAACCACAGAACATTTTGTATTGGTAGCTCCCAACCTCATTCTGTAATAGTAAGATCCTGCATTAATTTTTTGTGAGTGTTTTTGTGGTCACACCTCTCTGAGCAGCCTCAATTTCGCTTTTTCTGTACTATTTTTTACCCCCCACTTCATTGTTAGTGTATATTTCTCCTACTTTGAGATCTATGCTGATTAAATTTCAGGTGGATTTTAGTTGCTCTACAGATTTTCATCAGTGGCCTACTGAACTGTAATTTATGGTGCATGGTATAGTGTTGAAAAATCAAAAATTATGGCCAGCTTTGTACTGCTGACTGCAGTTACAGTACCAAATGTAGGACTATATAAGTGTGGATCTAAATGTAACTTTGATGATTTGGATTAGAATAAAAATTTGAATGAGGGCAGGTTAACTTTGATGATTAAGATAAAATGAACTGGGATTGAACATATGCACTGGGAGGTTCAGGGGGCTTGCCCTGACAAGCTGGCCAAGTGCAGCCAGGGCTGCTGCAGGTTAAAGTGTATTTTTGAAAATTTCAAATAAAGTGTAAGTACCAAAACAGGGATTAGTATAACTTTGAGAAACATGTACACCACAGCTATCAGATTTTTATGAGATAGTCCAAGGGACTTCCCTTTGGCAAGCTGGCCAACTGCAGTGAGTGCCAAACCATAGGTGCAGGTCAGAGCATAATTTTAAAATTTCAAATTTAATAAGATGAAAGTACCAGAAGCTGGGGTTTTAGTGGGTATGAGAGTAGGGTGGCCTCCAGGCTGCAACTGCTAGCTTTACACAATGTGGCTGCTCTGAGTCCCACACTGCTCCAGTGTGAGCCTGCCTAGCCACAATTCCTTGGGGTGAGTTGACATTCTTCCAACAGGGTGCAATCCCCTGTCCTTGATGCTTGCGCACAAGGATAACACTGTTAACTATTGTATGCTACATAGCTTCACCAAAAAAAAAAAAAGAGAGATTGAAAATGTGCACCAGAACTGGAATAAACATATGTACTGGGGGGGACAGCTTGCCTCAGGCATGGCCAAGCGAAGTGATTGCTGTGTCCAGGTCTAAGCCTAACATTGATGATTCAGATGAAAGATATACACTAGATCTGGAATAAAGAATATGTATCAGAATGGAGATTGAATATGTGTACCAGAAATGGGATTAAACATGTGCACTGGAACTGGGATAAAAGATGTGTACCAAAACTGGAATTAAACATGTGTACTGGGGGTCCACACCATAGGTGCAGAAACTGTAACTTTGAGCAACATGTACACCACAACTGTTATATTAGTGGAATGCAGAGTTGATGTGGTGGCCACAACACTATGCTTTTTTTCACCACGCAACAACTTTCCTTAGTGAATCAACTCCAACAGGTAAATGCCCTCACTACAACTGACCATTGACACACCTGCTACAGCTTTGACTGAGTTTCAAATCCCTGATGGCCACATGGCATGCTCTGTACATACCAGATCTTTTACATTGAGGAACACCATAAAATTCCCAAAATGTGTGAAAATTTCAATCTCTTTCTTACTGAATGGTATCTTTGTTATGTAGAAATTAGGTATGGCATCACATATAGAGGTAATTTAACAGGAAAGTATGTCTCAATTTGAAGTCTGCCCCAAGTCTGCCTGATTGGTTAGGCCCTCGAGACAGAAAGCGATACAAAGTCCAACTTTCACAGATTTTCTGTATTGTGGGATTTAGTGGACAAGTTGTCGTGACCCATTTTAGTGGCTGTGACATGAACTCTGCATTTCACTATTGTATCAGATATAGTGTTTGAAAGTCCGGTTAGGTCCGGTTATTGGGTGCCCAGGGGCTCTAACCGAGACCGAGACTGGTTAGCCTTTGTCCCGAAACCTAAAATAACCTAACCGGACCGCAACTAACCGGTTACGGTTGGTTATTTGCAGTTACTAACCGGTTAGGACCGAAAAATAAAGAATCGGTTATAACAAGGCAAATATGCTCATATGTATCTTGATAGATATTATTTCTGCATATTCTAGCTTTAAAACGAGCCCAAGAACGCTAAAATCGGTGAAGAATTGACATATTTATGCAATTATCCTTGAAAGTCTACACATTTGAGTGATATTTTAGAGATTTGACTGTAACTTAGTTAAATTTTAAGTGTTTTCGACGTTCTCAAGTGCGTTTTGAAGGTGTATAATAGGGCTGGTTATAACCGGTTATTTAACGGTTAGTTAACTGCAAAATAACCGGTTATTCCATTTTCGAAATCAACTAACCCTAACCACGGTTAGGTTAGTGTTGCGGTTAGGTCCGGTTATTTTCCGGTTATTTTCCGGTTAACTAACCTAACTTTCAAACACTAATCAGATAGTCCAAGGGCTTGCCTCTGGCAAGCTGGCCAAGTGCAATGAGTGCCACTGTAGGTTAAAGTGTATCTTTGAAAATTCAAATGAAGTGAAATAAAGTGTAAGTAACAAAAGAGGGATTAGAGATGGGTACCAGAACTGGAAACAAACATGTGTGCTGGGGGAACAGCTTGCCTCTGGCAAGGCATGACTGAGTGAAGTGAGTGCTGTAGTATAAGTCCAGGTTTAAGTCTAACTATGTGTACCGAAAGTGGGATTAAATATGTGTACCAGAAGTGG
>NW_001889886.1:263933-265253 GCF_000143565.1 Laccaria bicolor S238N-H82
AAAAGACTACAAAAGTAACTACAAAACATCAGAATAGACATCAAGTTCAATAGATAAACTACAAACACTATAAAAGACTACATGAATTCATATGAATTGATCATGAATTCATTTGAATTCAAGTGAATTGACATTGAATTCAGGTGAATTGACATTGAATTCAGGTGAATTGACATTGAATAGTTAATAGAAACATCGGAATAGACTATAAACACACCAAAAAACTACAAAAGTAACTACAAAACATCGGAATAGACTTCAAGTTCAATAGATAAACTACAAACACTATAAAAGACTACATGAATTCATATGAATTGATCATGAATTCATTTGAATTCATGTGAATTGACATTGAATAGTTAATAGAAACATCAGAATAGACTACAAACCCAAATAGATAGACTACAAACACTATAAAAGACTACTTGAATTCATATGAATTGATCATGAATTCATTTTAATTCATGTGAATTGACCTTCAAGTTATGTGAATTGACATTGAATAGTTAATAGAAACACACCAAAAGACTACAAAAGTCACTAAAAAACATTGGTATAGACTTCAAGTTCAATAGATAGACTACAAACACTATAAAAGACTACTTGAATTCATATGAATTGATCATGAATTGATTTGAATTCATGTGAATTGACATTGAATTTATGTGAATTGACATTGGATAGTTAATAGAAACATTGGAATAGACTACAAACCCAATAAATAGACTATAAACACACCAAAAGACTACAAAAGTAACTACAAAACATCGGAATAGACTTCAAGTTCAATAGATAGACTACAAACACTATAAAAGACTACTTGAATTCATATGAATTGATCATGAATTCATTTGAATTCATGTGAATTGACATTGAATTTATGTGAATTGACATTGAATTCATGTGAATTGACATCTATACATGAAAACACAAAGGATTGATGGCTGACAAATTCAGCTTTATCTTACTAAGCACTTCACACCCTCACGAGACTTCTCAACACGGCTTCAGGCTGCTCCTGCAGTACTTTACCATCCCCCACATCATCCACATGGACTCCACTGGATTCCACTGGATTCCACTGGATTCCACCGGACTTCACTACATACTGGCAATATCCACAAATCTGGACTCCACTGGACTCCACTGGATTGCAAGCACAAAACTGGACTGGACTGGACTGGACTGGACTGCAAATCACAAAACTGGACTGGACTGGACTCCACTGGACTCTCCCAACACAAAACTGGACTGGACTGGACTGCCACAGACCTAAGTTAATCCAGAATTCCTCTTCAAAACAAAAAAAAAATTGAAGTA
>NW_001889886.1:267740-271660 GCF_000143565.1 Laccaria bicolor S238N-H82
TCCTCTTCAAATTCCTCAAGGTCCTGTAGGTGATGATCCATTTGTTGAGGTTCTATATAATGGTCAAATTCTTCACCTTACTCCTGGGATGGCTGCACAAGTGGGTAATTTGCAAAATCAGGTAGGTTGCAGAGTTATATCTCTTTTTCTAATATTTAATATATCTTTTAGGCTCATGCTTCCCCCCTTGCTGCCCCTCCACCTCTATTTCCACCTGCTGCTATGGTAGATGTGGTAAGAAAAACCATTAGGCTATTTTCCATCTGTCTAACAAGCTTTTTTCCAGAATATGGGGCATCCTAACCAAAATGGTATTCAGTATCCACACTTACCTGCTCATTTACAGGCATTGGCTGCAGCTCTTCCACCTCTTCCTCAGCCTGTAGGAGCAAGAGGGAGGAGGGGGAGAGCTACGAAAGAAAGGAAAGTCATTAGAGCAGTGTCCACCAATGCCACTTCCAGTTGGCAACTGGGCACAACTTCAGGGAAATCGCCTAATTGCTGAGCAATTAGCATATAATCAGGCTGACCAAAGAGATAAAGCTCAACAATGACTTGGTCAACTCAATGCAGAGCAACGTGCAGCATATGATGCCATTATAAATGCAATAGAAAGTAACACACCAAAAATGTTCTTTTTGAATGGTCCTGCAGGAACAGGAAAAACATTTCTTTACAATACCATTTGCTACCATCTTCGAGGGAATGGAATGATAGTTCTTTGTGTTGCATCCTCTGGCATTGCATCCCTGTTATTGATTGGAGGAAGAACTGCTCACTCCACATTCCGTATTCCAATTCAACTCCATGATGGAAAAAGTTGCTCAATTAAGAAAGGGACACATCTAGCAGATCTCATGAAAATTGTCAATGCAATTATCTGGGATGAGGTACCAATGCAAGATAGACTGTGTCAAGAAGCAGTTGATATTAGCTTCAGAGATATTAGAGATCAACCAGATGTACCATTTGGTGGAGTTACTGTTATTTTTGGAGGAGACTTTCAACAAATTCTTCCAGTAGTTGTCAAAGGTGGAGGGGAACAAATTGTCAGCCAGTGTTTTCAGCAATCACATCTCTGGACATCTGTCAACATTCTGACTTTGAAAGAGAATATGCGTCTGGAGAATACTTCACAGGAAGAAAAAGACTTTGCATGATGGCTTATTGAAATTGGGCATGGGAAGCATACAAATGCAGATGGTTCTACTCTTCTGCCAGAAAGAATGAAATGTGGGAATGATGTTGCATCTCTAATTAATGCTCTCTATCCTGGCCTAACCACTTTGTCTCAAAATGCAAGAAATGACCAGTATTTCCTTGATCAGACCATTTTAACAGCTCGAAATGTTGATGTTGATGATCTCAATGAAACGATACTTCAACGCATGCGTGGAAATGAATTTACATTTCACTCAGCAGACTCTATTATGAGAGAAGGAGGTGTGGATGGTGAATTTGAATACCCAGTAGAATACCTCAATTCCATCAACCTTAGTGGAATGCCTCTAGCAAAATTGAAATTCAAGATAGGTGCACCAGTAATGATCCTTCGAAATATTGATCCAGCAAATGGACAATGCAATGGAACCCGGGCAATCCTCACCTGTGCCTCTTCCCGAGTTTTAGAAGTACGCATTCTGGGAGGAGAATTTGCAGGACACACAGCATTCATTCCCTGCATAAGATTTGAGCCTTCAAATGGTGAACTTCCATTCCAGTTATGCAGAAGGCAATTTTCTGTTCGCCTGGCCTTTTGCATGACAATCAACAAATCTCAGGGACAGTCAGTGAAACATTTAGGACTGGATGTTCGGACCCCAGTATTTACACATGGACAACTTTATGTGGCTCTTTCACGTTGCAAATCAAGCAACCGTATCAAAGTTCTCTTCAAAGATGGTTCACAAGAAACTGTAACACAAAATGTAGTCTATCCAGAGGTATTATTAGATTGATGTAAATGGTAAAAGTACTGATAAATGTCACTTTATTTTGATTGAGATGTAAGAAGAGCCAGAATTGAACATGTGTACCAGAACTAGGATTAAACATGTGTACCAGGGGGTCCAGGGGGTGTGCCCCCAGCAAGCTGTGACCTGTGCTGGAGGAACGGCCGAGCGTTAGCGAGTGCCGTGCCGTAGGCACAGGTCTAAAGCTTGTTCAATTTATGTGAATTGACATTGAATAGTTAATAGAAACATTGGAATAGACTTCAAGTTCAATAGATAAACTACAAACACTATAAAAGACTACATGAATTCATTTCAATTCAAGTGAATTAACATTGAATTCATGTGAATTGACATTGAATTCAGGTGAATTGACATTGAATAGTTAATAGAAACATTGGAATAGACTACAAACCCAATAGATAGACTATAAACACACCAAAAGACTACAAAAGTCACTACAAAACATCGGAATAGACATCAAGTTCAATAGATAAACTACAAACACTATGAAAGACTATATGAATTCATATGAATTGATCATGAATTCATTTGAATTCATGTGAATTGACATTGGATAGTTAATAGAAACATTGGAATAGACTACAAACCCAATAAATAGACTATAAACACACCAAAAGACTACAAAAGTAACTACAAAACATTGGAATAGACTTCAAGTTCAATAGATAGACTACAAACACTATAAAAGACTACTTGAATTCATAAGAATTGATCATGAATTCAAATGAATTCATGTGAATTGACATTGAATTTATGTGAATTGACATTCAAGTTATGTGAATTGACATTGAATAGTTGATAGAAACATTGGAATAGACTTCAAGTTCAATAGATAAACTACAAACACTATAAAAGACTACATGAATTCATTTGAATTCAAGTGAATTGACATTGAATTCAAGTGAATTGACATTGAATTCAGGTGAATTGACATTGAATAGTTAATAGAACCATTGGAATAGACTACAAACCCAATAGATAGACTATAAACACACCAAAAGACTACAAAAGTCACTACAAAACATCGGAATAAAGGTCAAGTTCAATAGATAGACTACAAACACTATAAAAGACTACATGAATTCAGTTGAATTCATGTGAATTGATGTTGAATTCATGTGAATTGACATTGAATTCAGGTGAATTGACATTGAATAGTTAATAGAAACATCGGAATAGACTACAAACCCAAAATAGATAGACTACAAACACTATAAAAGACTACTTGAATTCATATGAATTGATCATGAATTCCTTTTAATTCATGTGAATTGACCTTCAAGTTATATCTGGTATTAGAATGAATTTCCATGTGCACAAAATTTTCTCACGGTCGGCCTTGACTCACTTTGACTGGTGTTCAACATTTAAGATGAATATATAGTTGAATTCATATGAATTGACCATGAATTCGCTTGAATTGAATAGTTAATGGAAACATAGGAATAGACTACAAACCCAATAGATAGACTATAAACACACCAAAAGACTACAAAAGTCACTACAAAACATTGTAATAGACTTCACATTCAATAGATAGACTACAAACACTATAAAAGACTACATGAATTCATATGAATTGACCATGAATTCATTTGAATTCATGTGAATTGACATTGAATAGTTAATAGGAACATCAGAATAGACTTCAAGTTCAATAGATAGACTACAAACACTATAAAAGACTACATGAATTCATTTGAATTCATGTGAATTGAGGTTGAATTCATGTGAATTGAGGTTGAATTCATGTGAATTGACATTGAATTCATGTGAATTGACATTGATTTCAGGTGAATTGACATTGAATAGTTAATAGAAACTTTGGAATAGACTACAAACTCAATAGATAGACTATAATACCTCCAAAAAACTACAAAAGTCACTACAAAACATTGGAATAGACTACAAACTTAATAGATAGACTATAACACTCCAAAAGAC
>NW_001889886.1:271710-272919 GCF_000143565.1 Laccaria bicolor S238N-H82
CTGATGTTGCCACGTCATGGGCGTTGTCCCTCGTCCTTGGTCCATCGTTCCGTGCTGGGGGTGTCGTTGTCATTAGCGTGGGCGTCATGTGCGCCGTTAGCATGGGCGTGGGCGGCGTTGAGATGTGAATAGTGGTGGTGGTGGAAGGGAAAGGGATGGTCATGGCAGTGTGACCATCCCACAAACAGGCGACGTGATGATATGGCACACCCTCAAGTAAGTCACGTGACCTCACCCCGCAGACTGAACAAAATCATGAATCCTTATTGCAGCTATCACTGACCCACACTATATGTAAATTATAATCTTTCCATTCATTGATTAATAAAACTGTAGGTATAGCTTGTCTATTGTATAGTCCATTTTCGCTTTTTTAGGTATATTCATATATAATAATAATAATATACTGGAATGACTGGAATCCACTGGAATCCACTGGACTCTGACTGGACTCATAGTCCAGTGGACTGGACTGGACTGGACTGGACTGGACTCCAGTGGACTGGGCATTCTGCCAGCCAATCTGGCCTGGTAAGAGGGCCACTGGAATCCACTGGAGTCCACTGGAGTCCATATGGATTATGTGGGGGAGGGTAAAGACCTCCTGCTCCTGCCTCACTGTTCCACAAACCACCACGAACTCTGATACATTATTTTGTAAGTTTCTGGATAACATTTTGATCATTATGGAAAGCCTTCAACTATTTTTAGACACCTTCAATTGACATTTTGTCCACTTGGATTGCTTCTGATCACTTTTGATGATAGGATTTCACAAGGTTTTGCTGATTGGTTAGTTGCTTCAATATGTGGATCTTTTTCTCTTTTTTTTGGTAATCAGAATATATGCTTCAGTTGTCCTTTTGGTCTTGATGTAGGATATTTCTTTTGCTCCCTGCCTTTATTACTTAACTATCATTTATTCCCTAGGGATTCTCCTCCTAATACTCCACAAAGGCATAGAAATATTGAGAGGGCAAGAGAGCGTCAAGAAAGGATGTTGGAAAGTCCTGAGCATAGGAGAACACCTCAAAATCCTGCTGTTGGTGGTGGTGTACCTTTTAGTCTTCCTTTCCCTATTCCACCCCCTGTTGCTCCTCTTCAAATTCCTCAAGGTCCTGTAGGTGATGATCCATTTGTTGAGGTTCTATATAATGGTCAAATTCTTCACCTTACTCCTGGGATGGCTGCACAAGTGGGTAATTTGCA